>NC_052310.1:7452935-7660435 GCF_016432855.1 Salvelinus namaycush
ATAGATACTTTTGTACCTGTTTCCTCCAGCATCTTCACAAGGTCCTTGGCTGTTGTTCTGGGATTGATTTGCACTTTTCGCACCAAAGTACGTTCATCTCTAGGAGACAGAATGCGTCTCCTTCCTGAGTGATATGACGGCTGCGTGGTCCCATGGTGTCTATACTTGCGTACTGTTGTTTGTACAGATGAACGTCGTACCTTCAGGCATTTGGAAATTGCTCCCAAGGATGAACCAGACTTGTGGAGGTCTACAATTTATTTTCTGAGGTCTTGGCTGATTTCTTTAGATTTTCCCATGATGTCAAGCAAAGAGGCACCTTGAAGGTAGGCTTTGAAATACATCCACAGGTACACCTCCAATTGACTCAAATTACGTCAATTGGCCAATCAGAGGCTTCTAAAGCCATGACCTCATTTTCTGGCATTTTCCAAGCTGTTTAAAGGCACAGTCAACTTAGTGTATGTAAACTTCTGACCAACTGGAATTGTGATACAGTGAATTATAAGTGAAATAATCTGTCTGTAAACAATTGTTGGAAAAATTACTTGTGTCATGCACAAAACTACAGTTTGTTAACCAGAAATTTGTGGAGTGGTTGAAAAACCGAGTTTTAATGACTCCAACCTAAGTGTATGTAATCTTCCGACTTCAACTGTATCTATGGCTCAATCCAGGCCCTCTGATATATACTGCCTCTGCCTCTATGTGTGGGGTGGAGGTGGGGTGTAAAAAAATAGTGAAACATGGTATTTATCTATGGCTCAATCCATTCCCCAATCCTTCTCTTTTGCTCTCTGCCTTTCTCTCTGCTTCTCTCTGTCTCTCTCTCTCTCTCTCTCTCTCTGAGTCTCTCTGTCTCTATTCCTCTCACTGCCTCTCTCTCTCATTCTCCAATCCTTCCCTTTTGCTCCCTGTCTCTCTTTCTGTATCTCTGCCTCTCTCTCTCATTTTCCAATCTTTCTCTCTCACTCTCTGCCTCTCTCTCTCATTTTCTCTCTCTCTCTCTCTCTCTCTCTCTCTCTCTCTGCCTCTCTACCTCTCTCTGCCTCTCTCTGTCTCTCTGCCTCTCTCTGTCTCTCTGCCTCTCTCTGTCTCTCTGCCTCTGTCTCTCTGCCTCTCTTCCTCTCTCTGCCTCTCTCTCTCTCATTTTCCAATCCTTCTCGTTTGCTCCCTGTCTCTGTCTCTCTCTCTCTGTCTCTCTCTCTGTGTATCTCATACTCTCTCGCTGTCTCTTTCTCCCCCATCACTGTCTTTTGATTACAGATCTGTAAAAGTGTGTAGATGAAACACACAGACAGAGAAGTAGTAGTGGTATTTCTCTCCACATCAGGAGGGTTAGCTCAGCTGTATCAAGAGGCATCCTGGATTGATTGGGAGATAATTAAATAAAAAGAGATGGATCAATGGAGCTATGGAGCTATATGCCCTGAAACTGTGTGTGTGTGTGTGTGTGTGTGTGTGTGTGTGTGTGTGTGTGTGTGTGTGTGTGTGTGTGTGTGTGTGTGTGTGTGTGTGTGTGTGTGTGTGTGTGTGTGTGTGTGTGTGTGTACATGCAATCTCCCTACTTTTTTTTATCCCAACATTCAGAAATCTTCCTTCCCCCTCAGATCTCAAAGACCTTTACATGTGAAATCCAAGTAACCAAAATTACCAAAGTATGAAAAATAACTGTTGATTCTACATTGATACAGTTTGATCATAAAGTTACTGGTCCCCTCCTCCATGTCAAACACTTACATTCAGGAGGCTGGATGTTAAGGGGTTTGTGTGACATCACAACATCTCTAATATTAATACACCAATGGTAACATCTTATTCTCTTACCTAATTTAAATAAGTACAGCCTTGTAACCAGCGTCGCAGAAGGTGTAACAGGGTGAAACTGTTAGTGTTGAACGCAGGCTCTCTCAGTACCAGGTGTCTGTAATTTGCCAATTAAGGGGTTGGCTTTTGGTATTAAAACTTTGTTGTCGCTCATCAAGGGGATCACCTTATTATGTGCAGGTTGACGTGCCTTGGGAGGACGGGTGCGGCGACTGTGGCCTAGGCCAAATCGATGATGAGAATGAATCGTAAGTATGTTAATGGCAAGTGTGCCTGTAGCCACTGGCACCCGTTCCTCTTCTCCCATGGCACACCTCCCTAGATATCTGTTGCTTTTGGTTGTCGAGACAGAAACCATTATATTTACTGAAACTGCCTGACATCGAACACTTGAATACATTGAATGCTTGTCTGTGATGAAGTGGATCTATGATAACGAGCTGTAACGTTTGTTGACAAAGTATTGAACGCAAAGTCATAGACGTTTCTATCCGAGAACATCTCCTATTACGTTGCCTCAGGAATTGTGAATTAAATAAAATATTTCTGTCTGATATCTGACTGGTTTTTCCACTCCCTGATGTAAAGAACCAGTGTGTTTTAGATTAGTCCAGAGGATCTCCCCTCGTGTATAAAAATCCTGTAGTCGTACTACTTCACATCTTATTTATGGTTAAATCACGTTACAAAGGTGTGTTCAGTGGCATGATTTACATTGCTACTGTAGGTAGCTAGTATCCTGGTGCCAAAATTTGACTGCAGCATGTCAGCAAATATAATTAGAGGTTTCCGCTATTCATCTAAAGCATACATACACTGAACAAAAATATAAACGTAATGTTTTGGTCCCATGTTTCATGAGCTGATATAACAGATCCCAGACATTGTCCATATGCACAAAAAGCTTATTTCTCTCAAATTTTGTGCACAAGTTTGTTTACATCCCTGTTAGGGAGCATATCTCATTTGTCAATATAATCCAGCTACCTGACAGGTGTGGCATATCAAGAAACTGATTAAACGTCCTCATTACACAGGTGCACCTTGTGCTGGGGACAACAAAAAGCCACTCTAAAATGTGCCGTTTTGTCACACAACACAATGCCACAGATTTCTCAAGTTTTGAGGGAGCAGACAATTGGCCTGCTGACTGCAGGAATGTCCACCAGAGCTGTTGCCAGATAATTTAATGTTAATATCTCTACCATAAGCCGCCTCCAATGTCGTTTTAGAGAATTTGGCAGTATGTCTAACCGGCCTCAACCGCAGACCATGTGTAACAAAGCCAGCCCAGGATCTCCACATTTGGCATCTTCACCTGTTGGATCGTCTGAGACCAGCCACCAGTCGTGTAATGTACTTAAGTAGTACTTTAAAGTATTTTTACTTAAGTCGTGTTTTGGGGTATCTTTACTATTTATATTTTTGACTACTTTTACTTTTACCTCACTACATTCCTGAAGAAAATAATGCACTTTTTACTCCATACATTTTCCCTGACACCCAAAAGTTCTCGTTACATTTTGAATGCTTAGCAGGACACGAAAATGGTCAAATTCACACACTTATCAAGATATTATTCCTGGTCATCCCTACTGCCTCTGATCTGGTGGACTCACTAAACGCACATGCTTTGTTTGTAAATGATGTCTGAGTGTTGGAGTGTGCCCCTGGCTATCCGTAAATAAATAAAAAATACAAGTGGCAGGTGGCTCCTGAGTGGCGCAGAGGTCTAGAGACCCTGGTTCATTCCCGGGCTGTTTCACAGTCCCATAGGGCAGCGCACAATTGTCACAGTGTCATTTGAGTTAGGGGGGGATTGGCCGGAGGGGCTGTACTTGGCTCATCGTGCTATAGCGACTCCTTGTGGCGGGCCGGGCCCTCACAGGCTGACCTTGGCTGTCAGGTGAACGGTGTTTCCTACGACACATTGGTGCGGCTGGCTTCCGGGTTAAGCAGGAAGGGTGTTAAGAAGCGCGGTTCGTTTCAGAGGATGCATGACTCGACCTTCGCCTCCAGAGAATGGTGCCGTCTGGTTTGCTTAGTATAAGGAATTTGACATGATTTATACTTTTACTTTTGATACGTAAGTATATTTTAGCAATTACATTTACTTTTCATACTTAAGTATATTTAAAACCAAATACTTGTAGACTTTTACTCAAGTAGTATTTTAATGGTTGACTTTCATTTTTACTAGAGTAATTTTCTATTAAGTTAACTTTACTTTTACTCAAGTATGAAAATTGGGTTATTTTTCCACCACTGCCAGCCACCCAGACAGCTGATGAAACTTTGGGTTTGCACAACCAAAGCATTTCTGCACAAACTGTAAGATATTGTCTCAGGGAAGCTCATCTGCGTCGTAACCAACCTCAGTGGGCAAATGGTTACTTTCAAAGGCCACTGGCAAGTTGGAGAAGTGTGCGCTTCACGGATGAATCTTGGTTTCAACTGTACCGTAGCAGACAGTGTGTATGGCATCTTGTGGGTGATCGGTTTGCTTATGTAAATGTTGTGACCAACAGATGCATATCTGTATTCCCAGTCATGTGAAATCCATAGATTAGGGCCTAATGAATTTAGTTAAATTGACTGGTTTCCTTATATGAACTGTGACTCAGTCAAATCTTTGAAATTGTTGCATGTTGCGTTTTATAATTTTGTTCAGTGTACTTACAGGTTTCTGCTTTTATCTGTCTGGTGTTAGCTAGTAAGTAACTGGCTGGCTAGGTCAACAGCCAGCATGAAACAAAAGTGGGGGAGGGGTTGCCCAAAACTCAGATTCAGTTTTCATGTCATTACATCAAGATTCTTACAAACTTCTTGATCATTTCTAATCATGATAAATTAATATTGTCTGACTGTGATATATTTATTTTTATATATACACTACTGTTCAAAAGTTTGGTGTCACTTAGAATTTTCCTTGTTTTTGAAAGAAAATAAAAAATCTTGTCCATTAAAATGACATCAAATTGATCAGAAATACAGTGTAGACCTTGTTAATGTTGTAAATGACTATTGTAGCTGGAAAAGGCAGATTTTTTAATGGAATATCTACATAGGTGTACAGAGGCCCTTATCAGCAACCATCACTCATGTGTTCCAATGACATTTTAAAAGGCTAACTGATCATTAGAAAACCCTTTCGCATTTATGTTAGCACAGCTGAAAACTGTTGTGCTGATTTCAAAATTAGAAACTTGGATTAGCTAACACAGTGTTACATTGGAACACAGGAGTGATGGTGGCTGATAATGGGCCTCTACGCCTATGTAGATATTCCATAAAAAATCTGTGGTTCCAGCTACAATAGTCATTTACAACATTAACAATGTCTACACTGTATATCTGATCAATTTAATGTTATTTTAATGGACAAAAATTAGCTTTTCTTTCAAAAACAAGGACATTTCTAAGTGACCCCAAACTGTTGAACGGTGGTGTGTAAATATATATATACAGTGCCAATCAAAAGTTTTGACACACCTACTCATTCCAGGATATTTCTTTATTCATACTATTTTCTACATTGTAGAATAATAGTGAAGACATCAAAACTATGAAATAGCACATATGGAATCATGTAGTAACCAAAAAAGTGTTAAACAAATCAAAATATATTTTATATTTGAGATTCTTCAAAGTAGCCACCGTTTACCTTGATGACAGCTTTGCACACTTGGCATTCTCTCAACCAGCTTCATGAGGTAGTCACCTGGAATGCATTTCAATTAACGGTGTGCCTTGTAAAAAAGAAATGTGTGAAATTTCTTTCCTTCTTAATGCGTTTGATCCAATACCTTGTTGTGACAAGGTAGGGGTGGTATACAGAAGATAGCCCTATTTGGTAAAAGACCAAGTCCATATTATGGCAAGAACAGCTCAAATAAGTAAAGAGAAACAAGACACGAAGGTCAGTCAATCTGGAACATTTCAAGAACTTTGAAAGTTCCTTCAAGTGCAGTCGCAAAAACCATCAAGCGCTATGATGAAACTGGATTTCATGAGGACCACCACAGGAAAGGAAGACCCAGAGTTACCTCTGCTGCAGAGGATAAGTTCATTAGAGTTAACTGCACCTCAGATTGCAGCCCAAATAAATGCTTCACAGAGTTCAAGTAACAGACACATCTCAACATCAACTTTTCAGAGTAGACTGTGTGAATCAGGCCTTCATGTTCGAATTGCTGCAAAGAAACCAATACTCTTAGGGCTAGGGGGCAGTGTTCGGAAGTTCGGATGAACAACATGCCCAAAGTAAACTGCCTGTTACTCAGGCCCAGAAGCTAGGATATGCATAGAATTGGTAGCATCTGATAGAAAACACTCTGAAGTTTCTAAAACTGTTAAAATAACGTCTGTGAGTATAGCAGAACTGATATGGCAGGTGAAAACCCGAGGAAAATCCATCCGTCAATTTTTTGTTGTTGAGGTCACAGTCCATTTCAATGCTTGTCTATGGGATAATCAATGGAATTCCTACCATATCGCAGTTCTTATGGCTTCCACTAGATGTCAACAGTCTTTAGAAAGGGTTTCAGGCTTGTTTTTTGAAAAATTATTGAGTAGTAGTTTTTCCAAGGTGTCTGTCTGTCATTGGAAATGTAGTCTTGTTGTGCGCGTGAATGAGGTGCACGCTTTTCGTTATTTATCTTCCCTATTGAACCTACTATTCTCCATCTAAAATTGTATAATATATTTAGATATTAGAGTACCTGAAGATTAATTAGAAACATCTTGTATTCGTTTGTATGCATGTTGAACTAGTGTATTACTGAATCAAGTGCGCCAACTAAACAGACATTTTTGAGATATAAAGAAGGACTTTATCGAACAAAACAACCATTTGTTGTGTAGTGGGGACCCTTGGGATTGCAAACAGAAGAAGATCTTCAAAATTAAATGATTTATTTTATCACTATTTGTTACTTTTGTGACGCCTGTGCTGGTTTGGAAAAGTATTTTGGTGTGGGGCGCTGTCCTCAGATAATCGCATGGTATGCTTTCGCCGTAAAGCCTTTTTGAAATCTGACAATGCGGTTGGATTAACAAGAAGTTAACCTCTCTTGGGTAGGGGGCAGTATTTTCACGTCCGGATGAAAAGCGTGCCCAAAGTAAACTGCCTGTTACTCAGGCCCAGAAGCTAGGATATGCATATAATTGGTACATCTGGATAGAGAACACTCTAAAGTTTCTAAAACTGTTAAAATTATTATGTTTGTGATCCCCCCCCAAAACAATTCAGCCTACCACTGTTTTCAATGGCTGTCACTTGTATTATAAGGTGAAGTCCTCCCAGATTGCAGTTCCTAGGGCTTTCACTAGATGTCAACCATCTTTAGAAAGAGTTTCATGCTGGTTTTTCAAAAAATGAGCCAGAAATTTGATTTTTTTCTAGGTGGCTCCCATTTTGGCTGTAGTGTTTCCAAGCGCGTGGAAGAGAGCGCGTTCTTTGGTATTTTTCTCCGGTAAAGACAATAACGATTCTCCGTCTTAAATTGTATAATTTATTTACGTATTAGGGTACCTAAGGTTTGATTATAAACGTTGTTTGACTTGTTTGAAAAAGTTTATTAGTAACATTTGGGATTCATTTTGTATGCATTTTGAAGGAGGGAAACTGGGTGGATTACTGACTGAAGTGCGCCAGCTAAACTGAGTTTTTATGGATATAAAGGACATTATCGAACAAAAGGACCATTTGTGATGTATCTGGGACCTTTTGGAGTGCCAACAGAAGAAGATCATCAAAGGAAGGCATTTATTATATCGCTATTTCTGACTTTCGTGGCGCACCTGCCTGGTTGAAATATGTTTTTCATGCTTTTGTACGCGGGGCGCTGTCCTCAGATAATCGCATGGTGTGCTTTCGCCGTAAAGCCTTTTTGAAATCTGACACTGTGGCTGGATTAACAAGAAGTTAAGCTATATTTTGATGTATTACACTTGTGATTTTATGAAAGTTAAATATTTATAATTCTGTAGGTTGAATTTCGCGCTCTGCAATTTCACCGGATGTTGGCCAGGTGGGACACTACCGTCCCACCTGCCCATTAGAAGTTAAGCTTTTAAATTATGTAGGACACTTGTATGTTCATGAATGTTTAATATTAAAATTTTGTCATTTGAATTTGTCGTGCTCTAGCTTCACCGGATGTTGTCGATTTTGATCCCGTTAATGGGATCCGTGCGCTAAGAGGCTAAAGTACACCAATAATAAAAAGAGACTTGCTTGGGCCAAGAAACATGAGCAATGGACATTAGACCGGTGGAAATCTGTCCTTTGGTCTGATGAGTCCAAATTTGAGATTGTTGGATCCAACCACCGTGTCTTTCTTTGTGAGACGCAGAGTAGGCGAACGGATGATCTCTGCATGTGTGTTTCCCACTGTGAAGCATGGAGGAGGTGGTATGGGGGTGCTTTGCTGATGACACTGTCAGTGATTTATTAAGAATTCAAGGCATACTTAACCAGAATGGCTACGACAGTACTCTGCAGCGTCATCCCATCTGGTTTGCGCTTACTGGGACTATATCATTTGTTTTTCAACAGTACAATGACCCAAAACACACCTCCAGGCTGTGTAAGGGCTATTTGACCATGAAGGAGACTGAAGGACTGCTGCATCAGATGACCTGGCGTCCACAATCACCCGACCTTAACCTATTTGAGATGGTTTGGGATGAGTTGGACCGCAGAGTGAAGGAAAAGCAGCCAACAAGTGCTCAGCATATGTGGGAACTCCTTCAAGACTGTTGGAAATCATTCCAGGTGAAGCTGGTTGAGAGAATGCCAAGAGTGGGCAAAGCTTTCATCAAGGTAAAGGGTGGCTACTTTGAAGAATCTAAAATTTAAAATATATTTAGAATTGTTTTACACTTTTTTGGTTGCTGCATGATTCCATATGTGTTATTTTGTCGTTTTGATGTTGTCACTATTATTCTACAATGTAGAA
Organism: Salvelinus namaycush; assembly: GCF_016432855.1. Classification (NCBI taxonomy): domain Eukaryota; kingdom Metazoa; phylum Chordata; class Actinopteri; order Salmoniformes; family Salmonidae; genus Salvelinus; species Salvelinus namaycush. The sequence goes on from NC_052310.1 coordinate 7,461,725, forward strand.
AATTGTAAAAAAATTAAGAAAACCCTTCAATGAATAGGTGTGTCCAATCATTTGACTGGTACTGTATATAGCCAGACCTTATCCTGTTTCAACTGAAATTGTCCAAGACGATCTAGCTTGATAAACATTGCAGACAATTCCAATTGGTTCTAGCTTTTCAGACTTCCTGGTAGTTTGGCATGAGCAAAAGTTATCTTTCTAAAATTGAGCATTTTTTTATCAGAGATAGTCAAAATGCTATTTTACAATCAGAATCAAAATGACTGTTCTGGACGTTTTTACATTTGTAACGTTGATTAGACCTAATGGCTGAGAACTCAATGAATGCATGCTACCAGTAACTATATCCTTGCACATCACTGACATGCTTGTCTCTCCTGACATGGAGGCTTACACTAGTAAATGCCTTGTATAACTTTAATCAGTTATTTGGACAAAAACAACTGATTGTTGCACCAACCCGAGTGTGTACTAACAGTAAATCAACTTTTGATTTGATTATTGTATCAGATCAAGGGAACGTCTGTCAGTCAGGAGTCTAAAATATTGGTTTTAGTGATCATATCGTAACCTACTGTACCCGTAAGAAATGCAAAAGGCTACTTGAGCAAGGTGATAACTACATGAAAGTACGGTCTATGAAACAATACTCAAAGGAACGTTTTGTAGAAGTAGTTGGAATTTTGGTTTGGTCTCATGTACTAAACTGTGATGATGTTGATCAAGGTCAGGAAAATGGATCACTTCCGAGATCTTAGACCTCATAAGGAAAAGGGATCGCTACCTGGCCAGATTCAGAAGGACAAATCTACAACAAGATGATGACGGTTATATTAACTGTAGAAACCAGGCAAGATACGAAATGGATAAGGCCAAATCCCAACATTATATAGACGCTGTTAATGACACCTTACATCAGCCTCGTTAACTGTGGAACATTTCGAAGGACATTGGCTCAACAACTCCCCATAAGGTAAAATCCTGTAGGCCTGGATATTGATGCTGTTTTATGTTAGACCAGGCAAAGGTTGCAAATTATTTTACCACATTCTTTACCGCTATAGCCTCATCTCTGGTTAAGAAGTTACCCACCATGTCTGGACATTATGGCCAGTCTTTCATGAACCACTTTTACCATAGAAAAGGTATCATAAATGATTTGTTTGAGTTGTGCATGGTAACAGAGAACAAAGTATCCAATCTACTATGCTTAATGAGCACAAACAAAAGCAACTGGGCTCGATAACCTTCCTGCAAGATTCATAAAGCATAGTGTTTGTGTCACTGCTAAAATCATAACACATATTGTAAACCTTTCTATTAGTAGTGGTACATTTCCCAAGGATCTCAAAACAGCCTGGGTGGTTCCACTCCACAAGAAGAGCAGTAAAACAAATGTAGGAAACTAAAGGCCTGTGTCAATCCTCAGCACCTTATCCAAAGTTGTTGAGAGATTCGTTTTTAATGAATTTGAGGGATACCCTCTCGAGCACAAACTTCTTCTTGAACTCCAATCTGGCATTAGAACAGCTCATTCCACTGTTACTTGCCTTATCCACCTTTTTGACCACATCAAGCAGGAAAGTGAGAAGGGGAACTATACCGGTATGGTCATGTTAGACTTGCAGAAAGCTTTTGACACTGTGGTCCATGATATTCTCCTGATGAAACTGAAATGCTTGGGTCTAAATGATATAGCAGTGAATTGGTTTAGGTCCTATCTGACCAACAGAACATACGTGTGTAATGTTGGGGATGTTCTGTCAGAGGCCAAATAAATATCCCGTGGAGCACCGCAGGGATCAATTTTAGGGCCACTCTTATTTCTTATATATGTTGATGTTATGCCAGATACAGAAAAGTGCAAACTCCTGCTTTATGCTGATGATTCAGCCATACTGATATCAGGGAAGGATATCGTTTACAAAGAGGAGACCCTGAGTAAGGAATTGCATTTTGTTAGAGATTGGTTAACTGACAACAAATTGTCGCTACATTTGGGAAAAACTGAGTTGATTTTGTTTGGAACAAAACGTAGATTGCTTAGGGCTGACAAGATAAAGGTAAACTGTGCAGGCAAGGAGATTGTATCTCAAACAAGTGTAATTTATCTTGGTGTGTCCCTAGATCAATCCCTTTCTGGAGACCTGATTGCTGCTGAAATTCTTTCTAAAATGGCGACCAAATTGACATGTTTATATCGTAACACCAGATCAAAGTCAAGAAACGTCTTGTTTCCACATTGATTCAGTGTCATTTTGATTATGCCTGCTCTGCTTGGTATAGTGGGCTATCAAAAAAAGAATGCAGGTCATGCAAAATAATGCTATCAAGTATATGCTGAATGTCTCCCCTAGGACCCACACAGGGGTTCTGGGAGGTGGGCTTGTTGCCTTTGGAGTCCAGAGTGGACCAACTGAAACTTAATCATATGTTTGCCATCTTAAATGATCGTGCCCCAGGTTATTTGAAAAACCACATTGATATGCTCTATATCTAACACAGTTACAATACCAGAGCTAGTGCTATGTCTTGTAAAATCCCAAGAGTAAACTGTACTGCGGGGAGCACGTTTTTCTATACATGGATTTGTCTATGGAATAGCCTCCCCCTGGAGACTAAGCAAAACAAAAGTAGAAATTGTTTTAAACAGTAGGCAAAGGTTTTCATTTGGACAATGTTGTCTAAGTAAGAGAAACCATTCCACTGCCCTTGTGCCCCCTACTGCTGGTGAGGTGTATTTATTTGAATGATACTATACTGTAGGTATAATGTGCAATGAATAGATTGTTTTAATGTGAAATGAATATGGTTGATTTTTAAGGTTAGGGAGAAATGCGGCAAATAGTGCCACTTTTTAGGATGTCAAAATAAATTAATGTATTTATGGTTGTTTGTAATTTTGTCTTGCCTTTTAATCATTGTGTGTTATTGTTTTTACCATCAAGGTAAAAACAACTGTCAACTATGTGTCTGTCTATCCCTGTTCTCTCCTCTCTGCACAGACCATACAAACGCTTCACACCGCGTGGCCGCTGCCACTCTAACCTGGTGGTCCCAGCGCGCACGACCCACGTGGAGTTCCAGGTCTCCGGCAGCCTCTGGAACTGCCGATCTGCGGCCAACAAGGCAGAGTTCATCTCAGCCTATGCTTCCCTCCAGTCCCTCGACTTCTTGGCACTGACGGAAACATGGATTACCACAGATAACACTGCTACTCCTACTGCTCTCTCCTCGTCTGCCCACGTGTTCTCGCACACCCCGAGAGCTTCTGGTCAGTGGGGTGGTGGCACTGGGATCCTCATCTCTCCCAAGTGGACATTCTCTCTTTCTCCCCTGACCCATCTGTCTATCGCCTCCTTTGAATTCCATGCTGTCACAGTTACCAGCCCTTTCAAGCTTAACATCCTTATCATTTATCGCCCTCCAGGTTCCCTTGGAGAGTTCATCAATGAGCTTGACGCCTTGATAAGTTCCTTTCCTGAGGATGGCTCACCTCTCACAGTTCTGGGTGACTTTAACCTCCCCACGTCTACCTTTGACTCATTCCTCTCTGCCTCCTTCTTTCCACTCCTCTCCTCTTTTGACCTCACCCTCTCACCTTCCCCCCCTACTCACAAGGCAGGCAATACGCTTGACCTCATCTTTACTAGATGCTGTTCTTCCACTAATCTCATTGCAACTCCCCTCCAAGTCTCCGACCACTACCTTGTATCCTTTTCCCTCTCGCTCTCATCCAACACTTCCCACTCTGCCCCTACTCGGATGGTATCGCGCTGTCCCAACCTTCGCTCTCTCTCCCCCGCTACTCTCTCCTCTTCCATCCTATCATCTCTTCCCTCTGCCCAAACCTTCTCCAACCTATCTCCTGATTCTGCCTCCTCAACCCTCCTCTCCTCCCTTTCTGCATCCTTTGACTCTCTATGTCCCCTATCCTCCAGGCCGGCTCGGTCCTCCGCTCCTGCTCCGTGGCTCGACGACTCATTGCGAGCTCACAGAACAGGGCTCCGGGCAGCCGAGCGGAAATGGAGGAAAACTCGCCTCCCTGCGGACCTGGCATCCTTTCACTCCCTCCTCTCTACATTTTCCTCTTCTGTCTCTGCTGCTAAAGCCACTTTCACCACTCTAAATTCCAAGCATCTGCCTCTAACCCTAGGAAGCTCTTTGCCACCTTCTCCTCCCTCCTGAATCCTCCTCCCCCTCACCCCCCCCCCTCCCTCTCTGCGGATGACTTCGTCAACCATTTTGAAAAGAAGGTCGACGACATCCGATCCTCGTTTGCTAAGTCAAACGACACCGCTGGTTCTGCTCACACTGCCCTACCCTGTGCTTTGACCTCTTTCTCCCCTCTCTCTCCAGATGAAATCTCGCGTCTTGTGACGGCCGGCCGCCCAACAACCTGCCCGCTTGACCCTATCCCCTCCCCTCTTCTCCAGACCATTTCAGGAGACCTCCTCCCTTACCTCACCTCGCTCATCAACTCATCCTTGACCGCTGGCTACGTCCCTTCCGTCTTCAAGAGAGCGAGAGTTGCACCCCTTCTGAAAAAACCTACACTCGATCCCTCCGATGTCAACAACTACAGACCAGTATCCCTTCTTTCTTTTCTCTCCAAAACTCTTGAACGTGCCGTCCTTGGCCAGCTCTCCTGCTATCTCTCTCAGAATGACCTTCTTGATCCAAATCAGTCAGGTTTCAAGACTAGTCATTCAACTGAGACTGCTCTTCTCTGTGTCACGGAGGCGCTCCGCACTGCTAAAGCTAACTCTCTCTCCTCTGCTCTCATCCTTCTAGACCTATCGGCTGCCTTTGATACTGTGAACCATCAGATCCTCCTCTCCACCCTCTCCGAGTTGGGCATCTCCGGCGCGGCCCACGCTTGGATTGCGTCCTACCTGACAGGTCGCTCCTACCAGGTGGCGTGGCGAGAATCTGTCTCCGCACCACGTGCTCTCACCACTGGTGTCCCCCAGGGCTCTGTTCTAGGCCCTCTCCTATTCTCGCTATACACCAAGTCACTTGGCTCTGTCATATCCTCACATGGTCTCTCCTATCATTGCTATGCAGACGACACACAATTAATCTTCTCCTTTCCCCCTTCTGTTAACCAGGTGGTGAATCGCATCTCTGCATGTCTGGCAGACATATCAGTGTGGATGACGGATCACCACCTCAAGCTGAACCTCGGCAAGACGGAGCTGCTCTTCCTCCCGGGGAAGGACTGCCCGTTCCATGATCTCGCCATCACGGTTGACAACTCCATTGTGTCCTCCTCCTAGAGTGCTAAGAACCTTGGCGTGATCCTGGACAACACCCTGTCGTTCTCAACTAACATCAAGGCGGTGACCCGTTCCTGTAGGTTCATGCTCTACAACATTCGCAGAGTACGACCCTGCCTCACACAGGAAGCGGCGCAGGTCCTAATCCAGGCACTTGTCATCTCCCGTCTGGATTACTGCAACTCGCTGTTGGCTGGGCTCCCTGCCTGTGCCATTAAACCCCTACAACTCATCCAGAACGCCGCAGCCCGTCTGGTGTTCAACCTTCCCAAGTTCTCTCACGTCACCCCGCTCCTCTGCTCTCTCCACTGGCTTCCAGTTGAAGCTCGCATCTGCTACAAGACCATGGTGCTTGCCTACGGAGCTGTGAGGGGAACGGCACCTCCGTACCTTCAGGCTCTGATCAGGCCCTACACCCAAACAAGGGCACTGCGTTCATCCACCTCTGGCCTGCTCGCCTCCATACCTCTGAGGAAGTACAGTTCCCGCTCAGCCCAGTCAAAACTGTTCGCTGCTCTGGCACCCCAATGGTGGAACAAACTCCCTCACGACGCCAGGTCAGCGGAGTCAATCACCACCTTCCGGAGACACCTGAAACCCCACCTCTTTAAGGAATACCTAGGATAGGATAAAGTAATCCTTCTAACCCCCCCCCCCCCCCCCCCTTAAAAGATTTAGATGCACTATTGTAAAGTGGTTGTTCCACTGGATATCATAAGGTGAATGCACCAATTTGTAAGTCACTCTAGATAAGAGCGTCTGCTAAATGACTTAAATGTAAATGTAAGGACCACTTTGGAAGTAAGCATTTTAATAATACTTTCAAGTGGGTCCACCTTGTACATTTTGTTGTAAACTCAAAAAAAGAAAAAAAAGAATTGTCTTCTCACTGTCAACTGCGCTGATTTTCAGCAAACTTAACGTGTAAATATTTGTATGAGCATAACAAGATTCAACAACTGAGACAAGCTGAACAAGTTCTACAGACATGTATCTAACAGAAATTGAATAATGTGTCCCTGAACAAAGGGGGTTCAAAATCAAAAGTAACAGTCAGTATCTGGTGTGGCCACCAGCTGCATTAAGTACTGCAGCGCATTTTCTCCTCATGGACTGCACCAGATTTGCCAGGTCTTACTGTGAGATATTACCCAACTCTTCCACCAAGGCACCTGCAAGTTCCCGGACATTTCTAGGGTAATGACCCTAGCCCTCACCCTCTGATCCAACAGGTCCCAGACGTTCTCAATGGAATTGAGATCAGGGCTCTTCGCTGGCCATGGCAGAACACTGACATTCTTGTCTTATAGGAAATAACGCACAGAACGAGCAGTATGGCTGGTGGCATTGTCATGCTGGAGGGTCATGTCAGGATGAGCCTGCAGGAAGTGTACCACATGAGGGAGGAGGATGTCTTCCCTGTAGCGCATAGCGTTGAGATTGCCTGCAATGACAACAAGCTCAGTCCGATGATGCTGTGACACACCGCCCCAGACCATGACGGACCCTCCACCTCCAAATCAATCCCACTCCAGATTACAGGCCTCGGTGTAACGCGCATTCCTTCAACGATAAATGCGAATCCGACCATCAGAGAATCCGACCATGAGACAAAACCGCGACTCATCAGTGAAGAGTACTTTTTGCCAGTCCTGTCTAGTCCAGCGACGGTGGGTTTGTGCCCATAGGCGACGTTGTTGCCAGTGATGTCTGGTGAGGACCTGCCTTACAATAGGCCTACAAGCCCTCAGTCCAGCCTCTCTCAGCCTATTGCGGACAGTCTGAGCACTGATGGAGGGATTGTGCGTTCCTGGTGTAACTCGGGCAGTTGTTGTTGCCATCCTGTACCTGTCCTGCAGGTGTGATGTTCCGATGTACCGATCCTGTGCAGGTGTTGTTACACGTGGTCTGCCACTGCGAGGATGATCAGCTGTCCGTCCTGTCTCCCTGTAGCGCTGTCTTAGGTGTCTCACAGTACGGACATTGCAATTTATTGCTCTCGCCACGTCTGCAGTCCTCATTCCTCCTTGCAGCATGCCTAAGGCACTTTCATGCAGGTGAGCAGCGACCCTGGGCATCTTTCTTTAGGTGTTTTTCAGAGTCAGTAGAAAGGCCTCTTTAGTGTCCTAAGTTTTCATAACTGTGACCTTAATTGCCTACCGTCTGTAAGCTGTTAGTGTCTTAACGACCGTTCCGCAGGTGCATGTCCATTAATTGTTTATGGTTCATTGAACAAGCATGGGAAACAGTGTTTAAACCCTTTACCATGAAGATCTGTGAAGTTATTTGGATTTTTACGAATTATCTTTGGAAGACAGGGTCCTGAATAAGGGACATTTCTTTTTTTGCTGAGTTTATATGTCTGTTACCCAAAATAAATTCAATTCAAAGGACAATTGGGCTAGGGGCGGGGCTAGGTGCGGGGCTAGGGGGTACAATATCACATTACACAAGGACCTTAAGGGGCATACACATATTTATCATTCTAACAGCTTTTTTTGTTGGCAGGGTATTTAAATTTCCCAAAATAAATGAAATTCATACTATCATTTTGCAGTACACTAGCGGTTAAGCATGTTGGGCCAGTAATTGAAAGGTCACCGGTTCAAGTCCCAGTGCAGACGAGATGAAAAATGCGTTGTGCCCTTGAGCAAGGCACTTAACCCTAATAGCTCCTGTAAGTTATCTGCAAAATTACTCAAATGTACACAGCCACCTGGTTTACTTGTTAGCATGAGACTTCACCATGTGAAGAGGAAGTCTCCTAACTCACCATTACAAAGAAATATGTTGCAATATGTTGATGATGGCCATAGTCACTACAACTTGCTAAATACCAACAGGATGTGGTTTCTAAATAATTCTGTATCATTCTATGTCAACATCACAGTGTTTCTACACTTCAGAATAATACCTTATTTGAACCAAATATAAATAGTTTGTTAGCTACATATGCGGTTCTGCTATCACAACTGCATTTGTAGCCAATACATTTGACAATGACTACAAAATATTACGCACCTGCCAACCTCCGTGCACATGTTTAGTTATCTACTTTCTGAACATTCAATATCACATGTAATCCCCCCACAACAGAATAGCTGTAATCTTAAAAAAAAAATTGGACTGGTCTGGTGTATCACAGAATTTACGGAGGGCGCAGCAATAACTTGTGGCAGGAGAGCTATAGACCGATCCATGTCCCATGGGCTATAAACAGTGCCTCCATGTATGCAGTGCCTCCATGTAACCTCTTGATTGTAAACTCTCTGAAATTGGGGAGGCACGTGTTTCCGGTACCTGCTCCAACCAACATGTTTGCTTATAAATCAATCTGTGGACAACGTACACTGATCGATGGCCCTAGTTCGCCCCGTCCACACCATTTTGAAACAGAAAACACTTACTGTTTGTCACAGACGGACAACATGAGATGAAAGTTGAGTTCTGTCAGAGGTTCACAGGGGTGGGGGAAGAAGTTTTGAAACGAGGCCATTGGAAAAAATGAACATTTTTCTCAACACTAACCATAGAAATATGTTTCTTACATAAGGAAGGTTACATCTAATTAGTTGTTTTTATAAATTGACTGTTTCTATATCTAGAAAGCATATAAGTAATTTCAAGCCTTATTCATAGACTTTTGTAGAATAGGAAATACATCTTCAAAATTGAGTACACCTCAGCAATTTATAAAAACATTTTTTGCCAGAAAGGTGAGATTGTAATCTTTCTGGCAGTATAAGCATGGCTAGTTATTTCTTATGGCCCTCTCATGAAATATAATTACTTTTGGAGTATGTCTATTTAGGAGGAAATCTACATTTTGCCATTATCATTCAAGCGGTTATTAACTGCTACTGTGGTCTACTGTACCTTCTGAATAGCATTCTTGAAAGGATAAACCGGCCAATCAGCTTGTGGACATTCTGGTCAAAAAATAAATACATCTCTAATACTAACCATGAACTTTCATGTGGGGATAGTGTTTATGCACTTCTTAGTGTGTATGCGCTTCTTAGTGTGTATGCGCTTCTTAGTGTGTATGCGCTTCATAGTGTGTATGCGCTTCTTAGTGTGTATGCGCTTCTTAGTGTGTATGCACTTCTTAGTGTGTATGCACTTCTTAGTGTGTATGCACTTCTTAGTGTGTATGCACTTCATAGTGTGTATGCACTTCATAGTGTGTATGCGCTTCTTAGTGTGTATGCACTTCATAGTGTGTATGTACTTCTTAGTGTGTATGCACTTCTTAGTGTGTATGCACTTCTTAGTGTGTATGCACTTCTTAGTGTGTATGCACTTCTTAGTGTGTATGCGCTTCTTAGTGTGTATGCGCTTCTTAGTGTGTATGCGCTTCATAGTGTGTATGCGCTTCTTAGTGTGTATGCACTTTTTAGTGTGTATGCACTTTTTAGTGTGTATGCACTTTTTAGTGTGTATGCACTTCTTAGTGTGTATGCACTTCATAGTGTGTATGCACTTCATAGTGTGTATGCACTTTTTAGTGTGTATGCACTTTTTAGTGTGTATGCACTTCTTAGTGTGTGTGCACTTAGTGTGTATGCACTTCATAGTGTGTATGCACTTTTTAGTGTGTATGTACTTCTTAGTGTGTATGCACTTCTTAGTGTGTATGCACTTCATAGTGCGTATGCACTTCTTAGTGTGTATGCACCTCTTAGTGTGTATGCACTTCTCACAACCATCATAAAGAGGATATGCATAGCAATGCATAGGCCTCAATGTAAGGCTACAAATGATTTTAAAAAAAATATTTAAAACATGGACAGGGCCAAGGATATTATGGATCATAATCACTACTTGCTGCAATGGTAATATGACTTGCAGATGATATCTCTACTTGTACTTCCCCAAATGTCTTTTTAAAAGGGCTAACATTTCGAATGAAAAGACACCTGCACTTTCTGGTTGAAGAAACACTTCAAGGAAGACACGCATCGGTTTCTCTCTTCTGAATTTGGTGAGGGTCTTTATGATTTTATAAGAACTTTTAACTATTGTCTTTAAAAAAAGAGAGACATAATATCAACATGGTTATGCCTAAAAAAGTATGAATTAAGGGCCGGGATTCAATCCAATCGCGGATTTGGACAATGTATCATTTAAAAGTCATTTCTGATTGAGCCGACATAGGAATGTGGTCTCTGCCAACACAGAAACATTGCCTTTAAAACGTGCATTGCAGACAAAGCACGATCAGATTAAATCCTGGCCTAAAATGTTCTAATTTGTTGTTGGCAAAAAACATTGTAGTATTTAAATAACAATTATATTTATATCCTACATTAATCTGTAACGCTGTGGGTTTTCCTGAGTAATACACTTTTTGATATAATTCTGTTTATAGGAAGAACTGCAGTAGAAGACCAAAAGACCACCACGATCTTCTATCCATCATCATGGGAGTTGTAACTGTGTCTGTTCTTGCCTGTCTCCTCCTCACCCTTCTGGGAACTGGAGCTCTCCCCCAAAGTCCTCATTGTAAGTGACAACCAATCCCATTTGAATCCAGTTTATTTGGAATATCTTTTTTCTCTCTTCTATTTGCTGTTCTAAGTGATTAGTAGTAGTTAGGTTTCAAGCTTGCAGGGATTTAAAATAAAAAATTAATTCTCTCCAGATAATTGTCCAAGTGGATATACTGGACCAGACAGTGCAATACCCCATTGCTACAGAATGGTTAATAAACAAATGGGATGGCAGCAAGCCCTGGTAAGTGTCCCATCTGCAGTGAATCTAATCAACACTTCCATTTACAGTGATGGTGTAAAAGAGAATATAAAATAACTTAAACTTCCAATTAAAATGACCTTATTTTTATTACACTGACACTAACTTACAGGCAGCTCAGTGGCAAGTAACATTCTGTATTTCAAATGTTTTGAAAAGTGAATTTGATCTATTTCATCCATAGCCACTTTTTCTGTTATTCATGTTGTGTTTCTGCAATACTCAGACTACACAGGCAGCACAATTCTGATACTTTTTCACAATCAGATCACTGCTGAAAAAGATCTGATGTGAAAAAATCTGATGTGATTGGTCAAAATACCAATTAGTGAAAAAAAGATAGAGGCTGAGATGTCACTGTTGATAATACCCCAAATTACCATATAAATTACAGTTTTCCGTTAGTGTACCACTACTGATCAAATGTCTACATAGTCAAGGCTTGTAAAATAAATCAATTAAAATATGGATGTTTCTTCATAAAGGATTACTGCAAGAGAGATATGGGTACCCTAGCTGCTGTCCACAGCGTTGAAGAATACCAGCTTCTCCTGTCCATGGTGAAGCAGACCCAGAGTATCTCTGCTTATGCCTGGGTAGGACTGAATGATCTGGATCAGGTAACACAACCCTTAACACTCATGTAGCACTTACCAAGGTCTTATTTCACATCTGCAGGTGCTTCTACACCTGCATTGCTTGCTGTTTGGGGTTTTAGGCTGGGTTTCTGTACAGCACTTCGAGATATTAGCTGATGTACGAAGGGCTATATAAAATAAACTTGATTTGATCTCTTTAATTTGGACATTTGATAAGTTACTACTGCCCTTCACTAAGATGTTGATAACCTTGAAATGTTCTCCCTGACAGGAAGGGAATTATGTGTGGACTGATGGGTCATCCGTGAATTGGATCTGGTCCGAAAGTGCCAAAGCTCAGCAGTGGGGAGAAGAAGACTGTGTGGCACTGAACTCTTATGCAGGTCAGTGAACTTTAAATTGGATGTGTGACACTTATGCCGGGATCCAATCCGTATTGACAATGCGCCTTTAAAAGGCAACGTTCCCGCATTCACGGAGATCGCATTCAAGGTAAACACTGCAGATATCTGCTCAATTGGAAATTACCTTTAAATGTCAAGCATGTTACAATGCAGTTCCGTTTGAAGCCTGGCCTGAAGCATAGGGACCCTGTATGAAGGACTGAACAGTTCCGTTTGAAGCCTGGCCTGAAGCATAGGGACCCTGTAAGAAGGACTGAACAGTTCCGTTTGAAGCCTGGCCTGAAGCATAGGGACCCTGTATGAAGGACTGAACAGTTCTGTTTGAAGCCTGGCCTGAAGCATAGGGACCCTGTAAGAAGGACTGAACAGTTCCGTTTGAAGCCTGGCCTGAAGCATAGGGACCCTGTAAGAAGGACTGAACAGTTCCGTTTGGAGCCTGGCCTGAAGCATAGGGACCCTGTAAGAAGGACTGAACAATCAAATACATAGTAAGCAGTGCATAAACACTGTCAAACTTCACAGTAACATATCATATGATATTTGTCATTTTCCATATTTGTCTCATTGAGCGAAGTGCTGTCGTTGTTACTCTGTTGACTTCCACCGAGACTAACATGGACATTGTCCTCTACAGGGGTCGAGGGCTTCGATGATATCAAATGTGACAGTAGCTGTACCTTTGTCTGCATGAGAATTGCTACGAGTGGAGTAGCCTAAGATGGCAGAGGAGTCCAACACCATCCACACAGAGTGCGAGCGTAAAGGGATTTCGCCAACATACTCTGATTTTATTTTCTGCTATCGCACGTAAACTCCTTTGCGTTGATTGAGGACCGGTTGAATACTTGAAGACAATATGATAAAAAGTGATCTAATGGCAATTACACAATCTTTGGTTGCCATTGTCAATTGTTAAAGTTATTGTCAGGTTGATTCTACAATTGCATTTTCTCTCATGTTTTCTGTATGTTACTAGCCTTAAGCTACCAACCATCGAGGCACCCAAGGTTTATCCACAAACAAACGGTTCAATCCCCTCACTAACTCAAAACCGACCATTATCTAAGAACACAAACATGATAATGTTGAATGTACAGGGGAAATGAGTCTCAGCACATTTTTAATGGTTTGACTCTGATATGGAATATTGAAAGAATTGGTGGAATTGTGTCATCCTGATTATCCCTCAATGCTTCAATGCCTCTTTGAATAAAACCTTTCAGCATCACCCATTTGCAGGCATGGTCAATCTATTTTACATATAATTTTCTATGTGATAGCTTGATTGATAGGTGTCTGGTACCTTGTACCATGTGAGAGACATCAAGGAGGTGATACTAACATCACATGGCAGTCGGTGCCATTTAAGAGGAGAGAGGAAGAAACATTTTTTATGAGCATGGCCTTATTTCTATTACACCATATTGGATGACTGTCATTCATATTCCATTCACCCAATTCAATGTAACATTGATAGATTTAGCCTACTAGCCACATGATCCTCGAATTTCCCCTATAACCATCATGAGGTTGCTACAACGTAGTCTATGAATGAACGTTTAAAACGTAGGTGCACACAGGTCCAGAGAAAGATTTGAGGTGACAGACAGACATGGACAGACCATGACATATTCAATACCGTCTTGCACACTCTTGCCTGTATCTAGCTGATCTAGGGTGTAATCATTAGTTCTGTTGGACAAATTTGAGTATGTTTATACCCGTTTCATTCCGCTTTCTTCCATTTAAAAAAACGTTTTTCAGCAGAATCGGCAGAATGGATACATCCCTGATCACAAGCAAACAGTTCACGTTCATAACAAGATACAAACAGCTCGTTGTATTCCTTCTCGCATATGCCTTTTCCTTCTCTCCCCTCTTCCCTTCACTTGTGGACTTCAATGCACAACACATCAGCTGTCTGTGACCAGGCGAGAAAAAAAACGTTCCAAGCCAAACCTTCCTATCATAACAGCTACACACAGCCTACATCGTTATCACCATATTAGCTACAGTAACGTCATAGTCAACATACCGTAGCTAATGGAACTAACGTATTAGCTAGTAAACCCACTACAATCATGCAGTACAGTCAGTAAGCAATTAGCAGTTACACCGGCGGGCCCCGGTAGGCAATAAATTAGAAAAACTAAACTTAACTAACTAGCTTACCATGACTTGGAAGAGTTCCAGTGTTGGATAGTCACAGCCAGCTAGCTAACATGGTATCCCTCTCTGTTTGAGTAGGCTAAACTAGCTAACTGCATTTGCTACCTATGTAAATAACATTTAAAGTAATTAAAAAATATATATAGTTAGCTCTATCTCTTGTTACTCCTTAATTTTTAAAATAAATTGTTAAAAACTGTTCAGCTATTGTCTTTCTCTCTCTTTGAGTCAACCACTCACCACATTTTATACACTGCAGTGCTAGCTAGCGGTAGCTTATGCTTTCAGTACTAGATTAATTCTCTGATCCTTTCATTGGTTGGACAACATGTCAGTTCATGCTGTAAGAGCTCTGGTAGGTTGGAGGATGTCCTATGGAAGTTTTTATAATTACTGTGGAAGTCTATGGAAGGGGTGAGAACCATGAGCCTCATAGATTTTGTATTGAATCAATGTACCCAGAGGAGGATGGAAGCTAGCTGTCCTCCGGCTACACCGTGGTGCTTCCCTACAGAGTGCTGTTGAGGCTACTGTAGACCTTTATTGCAAAACAGTGTGTTTGAATCATTTATTTGGTGACGTGAATATATTAGTACAGTTTTATCTAAAAAGGATAACGTTTTTTATTTTTATGAAATCCTCTGAGGATTCTCCACTGGATGACATATAGCGCCTTGCTGTAGTTGAGACCGGTCTGCTCACTCACCAACGTGCGCAGCTCACCACGCTAACTTCATTCAATAACTTAGCACAAAACCAGATACATAGAAACAACAGTGTAAAGTGAAGCATATTTTCCAAAGTGAACTTTCCAGACACATTTATTGGGCTGATAACATTACTCAAACACAGTGTAAGACCATTGTAAGCAATAAAACAGGCTTCAGCTCAGAACTGCTTCCACAATTCAAAGTGCACCAAGCGTTTGAAGGTCCATTGCAGCCGGTGTTAATCTCAATATCAAATCATTTCTGGATAACAATTAAGTACCTTACTGTGATTATTTTCAATTAAAATGGCCAAAAATAAACAAAAAATTGCTTCTTAGCAAAGGGCAATTTCTCAAGCAAAAATTTTGCTAGACCTGTCTGGGATTGGTCTGATTGGGGAGTGGAAAAACGGACAATTAGCTGTTATTGTCTGAGAGTTTTGGAAGTCTTTTTGTGTATTAACTAATTTCCTGCATGGTGATGTCACCGTGAAGGCCAAAACTCCATCCCACCAAAACAGGCTGAAATTTCAGGCGGTCTTTTCAAACAGCTCTTACACTAAAAGGGCATTATCATAATTTTCACAATTTCACAGTATTATTCCAACATCATAGTGTGGAAATATAAAACACAAGAAATCACATTTTTGACTGCACTGGGCCTTTAAAATACTCATCTTTTTTTATCCTCTTAATATATCTTTTAAAATGTTTATTTGTATTTTTCTTTACATATTCAGTTTTTTCAGCAGTACTGATAATTATACTATATACAACAAAGGCCAAGACACTCATCGGTTCATCAGTTAGACAGAAGATCCTTTCCCGTTGTTCCTTTCATAATGACCTTCTATTACAAGGCAAGGATGTAAGGTCTAGCTCTCTTGGGTTGTTGCAGTCGGCATGCCTTGTAAGTGATGGTGATGACGATGCAGCTATGAGCCTTGAAGACCTTCTCTGTCTAAACCACTAGGGGCATTGTCTTGATAAGTCCTTAAGATCTCATTGGTAGCAAGGTGTCTATGTACAAAGGCTAAAAGTCCCACTCAGTCCTACTCAGTCCGTGTGAAGAAGAGGCTGTATGAAATAAATGCTTCAGTGTTTTTGTACGTTTTAAACATTTTGTTATCTCCCAAAAAAGTATCAGTATCAAAACAGGTTTCATAATAGATATATTTGTACTGGACGTGTCAGTTAGTATGTGTTGGAATTCAAATAGTTCTCGATGTACATATGAAAAGTAGTAGTCTCTTTGTAAAGCAACACAAAGTCTTTTACTTGATAATGTTCAGTTTCTTTTTTTCCTCTTTTTACATGAAATAATCTTAGATGAGATGCAGCCTTGGTGCGGTTTCCAGTTGTTTTCTTCTTTCCTTCTTTCCTTCCTTCCTTCCTTCCTTCCTTCCTTCCTTCCTTCCTTCCTTCCTTCCTTCCTTCCTTCCTTCCTTCCTTCCTTCCTTCCTTCCTTCCTTCCTTCCTTCCTTCCTTCCCTCTCTCTCTCTCTCTCTCTCTCTCTCTCTCTCTCTCTCTCTCTCTCTCTCTCTCTCTCTCTCTCTCTCTCTCTCTCTCTCTCTCTCTCTCTCTCTCTCTCTCTCTCTCTCTCTCTCTCTCTCTCTCTCTCATATCCCCCTCCTGTCTCTGTCATTGTGTCTTGTTTCTGTGCTCACCCAAGAGAGACTACTTTAGCAGCCACTCATTCACTGGAAGAGAGGAGAGGAACAGGGTGAGAAGAACACTACGTTCTATGCACGTCTAGCATGGAGACCCTTTCTATGCACATGCACGTCTAGCATGGAGACCCTTTCTATCCTGCAGCATCTATAACATTCATTTTAACATGGCAATACATTGTTAGGATTGAGACAGAATGCATTGAACATAGCGATATGGTGCTGTGGTGTCCATGTTAATATTAGCAATGTACGCTAAATAACAACATTTCTACAGTATCTGTTAGTTAGCATTCTGTTAGCATCCCAATATACATTTCCCATTCAATTAGCCCACTGACACATAGCTATGAGGGGGCTGACATTCCTCTGCCTTCAAGGTTTAACCTTAGATTAACAAGTACAACTAGTGTAATTAAAGACAAGAAACAACCCTGCTGCTATTGTGCTGCTTCTGTTTACTCTCTGGGGGCTGGTTGGAGAGGTAGAGTACCACATACTGTGTGTGTGTGTGTGGGGGGGGGGGGGGTAAATGTTAAATGTGTCAAATGTGTATGTATGTGTGTGTGTGTGTGGCTGTAAGCCTGATTATGTGTGGGTGCACACATTCTTCACATTCTTGTGTGTGTCCGTGTGTGTGTGTGTCTGTCTCTCTGTGTGTGTGTGTGTGTCTGTGTGTGTGTGTGTGTGTCTGTGTGTGTGTGTGTGTTTCAATCTCTCAACAACTGCTGCACAGAATAAGAATTTCATCAGAGAGCGAGAGGATAAAAGAACAGAACAGTCTGGCTACAGTACAGTAGATCCTGGAAGAAGAATACAATGAATAATGGGGGTTTACCTCTTGCCCTCACTGTATATACGCTTCAGGGGTAAAATTCACATTTTGTGCAGCAGTTGCCCAGATATATTGGCTGAAACAGAGGAGAGGAGATGATAAACAGACTGCATGCAGAGTCCCTGAATCACACTGAGATGCTGAGCTGGCTTTGTAGTTATGAAGTAGCTTGGCCCACACTCTCAGACGCCGTTTGGAAATATTGCTATAATTTCACGATAAGTAATATACAATCACTCTTTTTTTAAATCTATAAACGTTAAGGCTATATTTACAAAGCTGATAAGGTAGTATTTTGCTTTATGAGGGGCACAAGCAGCCATATAGAAAACAACCAACGTATATGTCCATGTCTCCTTCACCGCCATTTTGTATATGTCTGCTAGTCAGACTTTGTTTAAATAAATCGCTAACAAAATGGCGGTGGTGGGTGGATTGGAGCTGTGTTTACCTCGGTACTGGAGCTTCTGGGCCCTGTTGTTGGGACAGTCTTTGCCCTGCATGCTGAAGTTGATGTTGGTCCGGATGCAGCGGTTGTTCAGAGGTTGGACCGGGCGAACGTTGTCGCTCATACTCAGGAAGATCTGAGACGGCTGGTTCTGACTCAACAGTCGTAAGGAGTGCATCTGGAGAGGAGAGAGGAGGAGAGGTGAGGGAAGGGAGGTCCATGAACAAAGAAGATGGAAAGGTAGAGTATGTAAATGAAGGGAAGGAACGAGAGAGGTTAGGAAAGCAGAGATGAGAGGGGTTCGGAAGTGAAGAAAAGCCATTATTTCAGTATGAATGGGAGAACAATCCATGTGGAGGAACATAATTGCTGTTTGACAGTCTTATGTAACTAAGCAGTAAGAAGCTATTGTAGAGACAGACCTGCATTTGTGTGATGTACACTGGCTTATTCATCAGGATCCACGTGGCCGTCTCAAAGCAAGGCGGGATGGTCATCGACCCGTCATATGTGATAAAACTAGAGGTTTCTGGGTAAATCTCCTCGATGTTCAGGCCCATCAGCAAATATGCATCATCTGGAGAAGATGGACAAGATAGACAGGTTTCAATATTACATCTAAATATTCTATTATAGCAGAGTTCTTGAGTCCTGGTCCTGGAGAGCTACAGAGTTCTTGAGTCCTGGTCCTGGAGAGCTACAGAGTTCTTCAGTACTGGTCCTGGAGAGTTACAGAGTTCTTGAGTCCTGGTCCTGGAGAGCTACAGAGTTCTTCAGTCCTGGTCCTGGAGAGATACAGAGTTCTTCAGTCCTGGTCCTGGAGAGCTACAGAGTTCTTCAGTCCTGGTCCTGGAGAGCTACAGAGTTCTTCAGTCCTGGTCCTGGAGAGCTACAGAGTTCTTCAGTCCTGGTCCTGGAGAGCTACAGAGTTCTTCAGTCCTGGTCCTGGAGAGCTACAGAGTTCTTGAGTCCTGGTGCTGGAGAGCTACAGAGTTCTTCAGTCCTGGTCCTGGAGAGCTACAGAGTTCTTCAGTCCTGGTGCTGGAGAGTTACAGAGTTCTTGAGTCCTGGTGCTGGAGAGCTACAGAGTTCTTCAGTCCTGGTCCTGGAGAGTTACAGAGTTCTTCAGTCCTGGTCCTGGAGAGCTACAGAGTTCTTCAGTCCTGGTCCTGGAGAGCTACATAGTTCTTCAGTCCTGGTCCTGGAGAGCTACAGAGTTCTTCAGTCCTGGTCCTGGAGAGCTACAGAGTTCTTGAGTCCTGGTGCTGGAGAGCTTCAGTCCTGGTCCTGGAGAGCTTCAGTCCTGGTCCTGGAGAGCTACAGAGTGTGCATGCTTGTGTCCTAGCTCAGGTCCAACACAAGCACTTCACAAGCACTAGTTGAAATAGATGCGTTTGTGCTAGGCTGGAACAAAACCCTGCATCCCCTGTGGGTCCCTAGTTCCAGTATTGGAGAACACTGCATTGCAAGCTTGTCTTAATCACATTTCATGTCCTCTCAAGCTAATATTTAGTTTAGAATATACATTATATATTTGTCTTACAGTCTCAAAATGTATTATGTCCACTCTAACCGGTGTGTTCATCATTTGCATGTAAACGTTTTGCAAATTGCTAATTTCACATTGAGCTGGTATTTCTCAGACTGCTTGACAGGCTGTTGGTATAGCAGACTACACGACAGGCTGTTGGTATAGCAGACTACACGACAGGCTGTTGGTATAGCAGACTACAAGACAGGCTGTTGGTATAGCAGACTACACGACAGGCTGTTGGTATAGCAGACTACACGACAGGCTGTTGGTATAGCAGACTACACGACAGGCTGTTGGTATAGCAGACTACACGACAGGCTGATGGTATAGCAGACTACACGACAGGCTGTTGGTATAGCAGACTACACGACAGGCTGTTGGTATAGCAGACTACACGACAGGCTGTTGGTATAGCAGACTACACGACAGGCTGCTGGTATAGCAGACTACACGACAGGCTGTTGGTATAGCAGACTACACGACAGGCTGTTGGTATAGCAGACTACACGACAGGCTGCTGGTATAGCAGACTACACGACAGGCTGTTGGTATAGCAGACTACACGACAGGCTGTTGGTATAGCAGACTACACGACAGGCTGTCGGTATAGCAGACTACACGACAGGCTGTTGGTATAGCAGACTACACGACAGGCTGTCGGTATAGCAGACTACACGACAGGCTGTTGGTATGGCAGACTACACGACAGGCTGTGGGTATAGCAGACTACACGACAGGCTGTTGGTATAGCAGACTACACGACAGGCTGTGGGTATAGCAGACTACCCGACAGGCTGTTGGTATGGCAGACTACATGACAGGCTGTGGGTATAGCAGACTACACGACAGGCTGTTGGTATAGCAGACTGCTTGACAAACCCCCTTATTTTTCATCCATCCCCTAATTGGAGTAAACTAATGGACAACAACACTTAGGCTTCTACTTCCAGCTTATACATACTATATACATTTTAAGGACACAGTATATTTTACAATAGTTATCTTTTGTTTGTTTTTAGTCCCATCCTTCAGCTACTCTCAACCCCTCCCATATACAGTACCAGTCAAAAGTTGGAACACCTACTCATTCCAGGGTTTGTCTTAATTTTTTAAATGTTTTACATTGTAGAATAATCATAGAGACATCAAAACTATGAAATAACACATATGGAATCAAATCAAATCAAAGTTTATTTGTCACGTGCGCCGAATACAACAGGTGTAGACTGTCGTGTCTTTGGCATTATTAAAGTGAAGACTGTTATTTTATCAAATCAATTTTCTGTAATTATTATTACGTGATTAAACTAATCATGTAAATGTAATTAACTAGGAAGTCGGGGCACCAAGGAAAATCTTCAGATTACAAAGTTATATTTTTCTTAATATAACTCTTCAGATATTTTAATATCTGATCAATTAGTCTTCTAATCAATGAATTATTATTTACCTCACGTTAGTCTCATTCCAAACGCCGTAAATTGTTGGTTATCTGCACGAACCCAGTCTTCACTATGAGTCATCCATACACCAATTGTCTTAATCATTTATTTACTAACTAACTAAATAATCACAGAAATGCATAAACAAACAACACAGTAGATATGGTTACAAGGAAATGATAGGGGAGGTTCCCTAGTGGGTTAAGCCGATATGACGGCTTGGTGGACAAAGGGAAGTGGGTGTGGACTGAAAAGGGCAGGAAAGACAAAAGGAGTCACTACACAGTTGATAATTATATTAATTGAAATGTTAATCCTTTGCACATGAACGCTCACTCATTCAGCAATAATTGCAATCAATATATATATTTACTCTCAGTGTGTCATCGTGATCTCTGTTGGAATCGTCCGTATGTCTGTTGGAGAGTTAGTCCGAGCGTCTCTCTCTCTGCCTCCCTGAAGATCAAAGTCTTTCGTGGTTAGAATCGATACTTCAGAGTACCATTCAGAAATGTTCTCATAGAATAGATGTTTCAGTGGTTGTCAGTCTTCGCATCCCAGGTTGACATCATTTCTAGCTGCAGACTAGTAATTAGTATCTAAGATTTGCCCTTATTCTGTCGGGATCGATAGTCTCAGAGTTGAACCATTTCCACCCGTGTACCCAATGCTCCACGTGGTATGGTTAGGAATTCAACAACCATTGCAACCTTAGCTTACGCTGAGGTTTTTGTGGTCTGAAGAGGATTTCCTCAGGAGGGGGTTTATTCGTAACAGTAGAAAA
Organism: Salvelinus namaycush; assembly: GCF_016432855.1. Classification (NCBI taxonomy): domain Eukaryota; kingdom Metazoa; phylum Chordata; class Actinopteri; order Salmoniformes; family Salmonidae; genus Salvelinus; species Salvelinus namaycush. The sequence goes on from NC_052310.1 coordinate 7,483,352, forward strand.
TGGCTGTTCCATGATGCAAGCTCATGTCTGTGCTCACGGGGGCGGGCCAATGACTTGGTTAAACTTTAAAGGGAATAAAATTCTCTTTCATTAAAGGTTTAACATCACCTTACATCATTTCACAAATAGTTTCATCTTTACTCATTCATTTTATACAAAAACTAGATGTGTTTCCTGCCCTCTCTGAGGTCACCAAATGAAACACACTCGTCATACCCATCCCTTAAGTGTCCACGGACCATTCCCACCTACTCACAAGTGGACCTTTTGTATCAAATCCCCATTTTGGGGATTTAGGAGTTCGCCATGTGAAATCCTTTGTTTTCTCTGTGTCTCTCTTTCTGCATGGCCAGGGTGAGAGAGTCTCCTCCAGGAATTTATGACCTGAGATAACAGAACCAGGGTGTAGGAGAGAGAGAGAGAGGAGGATGCCACGATCTATACCCAGAAAGGGCCATGTCATGACAAGATCTTACAGTGATATGCTTACTTACAAGCCCTAACCAACAGTGCAATTTGTAAGTAAAAAATTGGTATTAGGTAAACAATAGATAAAAAAAGAAATAAAAAAACTGTAAAATGACAGTGAAAATAACAGTAGCAAGGCTATATACAGGTGGTACCGGTACAGAGTCAATGTGCGGCAGCACCGGTTAGTTGGGCTGGTGGAGGGAGTGGCGGCACACAATGCAAATAGTCCAGGTAGCCATTTGATTACCTGTTCAGGAGTCTTATGGCTTGGGGGTAAAAGCTGTTGAGAAGCCTTTTGATCCTAGACTTGGCACTCCAGTACCGATTGCCATGCGGTACCAGAGAGAACAGTCTATGACTGGGGTGGCTGGGGTCTTTGACAATTTTTAGGGCCTTCCTCTGACACTGCCTGGTGTAGAGGTCCTGGATGGCAGGCAGCTTAGCCTGCCAGCCCCTCTGATTGAGGATCATATTTAGGCAGCCATTTCCCCACTGTTTTTTTGTGGGATCTTGTTTTTTTGTGTTGTTGCATGTGAGCACTCCAGAATGTCACATTTGTTTGTTCTTTATTGTTTTTGTGCGTTTCATTGATTAAACATGTGGAACCCAGATCACGCTGCGCTTTGGTCTGAGTATGCTTCCAACGACGATCGTGACACCAGTCTTCTGATCTGACCCGGTAGATCATAGCTCACTAACCGAGCATCAACAACTCAACTTAAAGAAAACAATGTTTTTTTGTGTGTCAAAATAACGTGTGTTCAACGTTTGTTCTGTCCAATATTTACCAAAATTGGGTTGTTTTTAACCCAGCATTTCTTAGCGTGTAGAATTTCTGCATCTCTCTTTCTCTCTGTCCCTATCTATCCCTCTCTCCATCATTCTCTCTCTCTCTCTCCATCTCTTGTTCTCTCTCTCTCTCTCTCTACTACGCTAACACACTCAATATGTAGTCATCTGTTGTGGCTTCAGTTTATAATAAAAGGTACTATGTTTGCTGTGAAGAGGTCACAGTAGCTGCTCCTTCTATTTAGACTGAGAGTTTAGCTGCTATTCACTTTCACAGAGTGTATCTATCTAGACTAGAACAACATCAGCATGCTTACCAGCCCATAGCCTACAGGTAAGACATATACACCCTGAAAGGTAAAGAAAAACAAAAAAGACAATCCTTAATCTGTGAATATCAATCATGTTTCTATTATATTACCACCTCACCCCTGCAGTCTTGTTATTCCCACTCCGCCACCACACATCTCTGGAATCCGCGTTGGAATTAATCATTCCATTTGGATGCTGTGTGTGTGTATCTGCGTGCGAGGTTATGACAGCTCATTGATGCCTCTGAGACCTCCAATGCACTGGGGGTCACTGTGTTTACTCAGCCTCTCCTCAACCCCATTAATCCAATTGTTCTCTTCTCTGAGCAGCCATGTGCCTTTCTAATGTGGCCGTCTAACAGCCCTAGCTGTCTCTACTGCAGTCTCTCCAGCTACTCTTTGACTTGTTCCACTGTGTTTCTCCCTACAGTCTACATTTGCATCTCTACTTACTTTTATATGTTATTCTTGTGATGGTGTCTCTATTCAACATTCGATTCAGGAATGCATTTGAAGTCTCCGCAATCTGGAATACGAGAGGAGAGAAAGAATCACCCATAGACAGTCACATCAAAGCCAGTCACACACATCGCAAATGACTTCCATATTCCACAATCTCGACAGTGCATTACAAAATGAACCAAAACACACTAACCATATGACACCAGCAATTCAAGTGCATTTGCTTTAAGGCCAAATCTTAACTTGAGGCAAGCATGCAACAACTCTCCCCTTGACTTCAATGCATGATTTATGCGCATAATGCAAGTTGCACAAGTCCATCTCAAGGAAGGATACGACCTTAAGGAAGCCTGAACACCAGAGAGAGCCACTTTAAAGAGCCGGATCTACTTTTAGCTGCCCTGTAGCGCCCTAGCTTTTGTCTTAAGACTCAGGCGTCCAGAGTCGGCTTGGAACACACTAATCAGTTAAAGATGCTCCACACGCTCCCTTAAATCCCCCTTAGTCCCTAGCCTCAGCCTCCTGTCCCCTTCTCATCCTCACAACTCTGATTGTCAAGATGTCTTGGGGGCTAAGTGATTAAAACGCAATGGATGTCCCTTGTCACTACTCTCTCTCTCTCTCTCAGATGTTTTGAACACTTTTACTGGAGAAATCACCTAGGGGGATGCAGACATGTTATTCTGCAAAATGTAATTAGGGAGTTCTCTCCAAATTGTGAAGTAAACTTAAAAGTAGCTACAGAGAAGAACTGTTCAACAACATATGTCAATTTGAAATCTAGAGAAGAAACATAGGTGACACTGTCACATCCTAGACAAGCACTGTCACATCCTAGACAAACACTGTCACATCCTAGACAAACACTGTCACATCCTAGACAAACACTGTCACATCCTAGACAAACACTGTCACATCCTAGACAAACACTGTCACATCCTAGACAAACACTGTCACATCCTAAACAAACACTGTCTAGTCTAGTAGATATGGCTGAAGGTGACTCAAACTCCATTTAGTGTCCAACAGTCTCACTATGTCCTCCTCCATTGTGTGTCTGTTTCCACAGGTGACCCCACACAGTTACACCACCCCCATTGTCATTTCTAATAGCGGCTCAGGACACTGATGCCCAAAGGGAGCCCTTACTTACTGGCAGTCTGAGTCACTGAAAGGGTAACATGGTGGGTGTGCAGGTGTTAATGGTCCCCTGGAAGCATGAGTCACAATACCGAGAAATGGGTTCCTGAGATAGTGAAGGACACCACTAATTACCTCACTTCCCATCTCTTCAGCGGCTTTAACAATGAGACGGGACTGATCTGAGAGCCTTAGTTAAACAAGCTACTTCAAGATGGCTGGAGTTTGGAGTCATTACCACTGAGGGCCAGGCTGAGGGACTGGAGAGGATGAGAGTGAAGTGTTGATTGATTTCATGATGAGTGGGAGGACAGGGGTGTGAGATGTGCTTAATCATATCCCTTCCAATGGCCTACCTCTCTGTCTGTTATAGTGGTGGGAGTGTGTGTGTGGGTATACAATTGAACATGTAATTACATTTGGTGAGTCCTCAAAATGATAACTTTAGAACTTCTACCACTACATTGACCACTAAAATAACTTTCAGACAGCAAAAGCAAACACATATTTTATTCAGAAAATTGTAGCTCTTCTATCCCATCTCTGTAAGTGGTTAGCAGAGAGGAATAGGCTTGACCCGGGTCACCATGTCCTCCTGTGTGACTGACAGACAGAGCCATTGACACAAGGGAGCTAATCTCTGTAGCTAGCTGATAGGATTGCATCTGATCTACGCAGTACTTCTGTAGCACGAAGAATACAAGACATTCCACAGCCTTGAGCCGAGCCCAAGAAGCCCACAGAACAAAGCTAGCGAGAGAGAGACAAAGCTATTTCACCACCTCACACACCCGCTGACATATACAGGGAACACAATGTTAAGCTCCCAGGATAACTAGTTCTCTAGTGGATCTATTTCGGGGTTGAGAGCAGGGCGACCTTCTTAAAGGAACATTTGGATGCCGTCAAAAAAGGATTGGCAAGTAGTAACGTAGCGCTAGCTAGCTAGCTAATACATACAGGGATAATCACACTGTCAATCTGGTACGTGGTGGGATGATATACTGTGACTCGATGCCAAGTTAGTTAGCCTGCAACTTGGATTATATCACACTCTGCTGCATGATAGTCCCCCCCCCCCCCCCCCCCAAAAAATGTCAAACGTTCATACGAAGACTTCACGTACAAATTCAAGCACGATTAACACAGTGAGGTCAAAGGTTGGAGTTGTGAGAGTGTCACACGCACCTTCATAAATATAGACACTATGACCAGTCCGTTGGGGCTCTTGGCTGCCTCTGTGTAGTTGGTATACAGCTCGTGGTTGTAGTGTATAAGTTGAACCTGGAGATGAAAGAACAAATGTCAGGAATACAACAAAATCTCTCAAGTGACCTCGCACAAATAGACTGTAGAAATGTCTGCTCTTGCGGAGCTGCTGTGTGCTGGCTTCTGGTCAAGCCCTGCACTAACGCTCCTTTTTCCACATAATACATTGTGCTGAGTCAGGTATGTCTTAAAGCCATGTAGTCTTTAGAATGTTTAAATCACTGTTTGATTTGATTTATTAGGATCCCCATTAGCCGACACGAACGGCGTCCAATGATGTGTCTGACTGTGTGTGTTTAATTCATGAAACTATCTCCAAATATATATTTTTTATCATTTATTTTACCTGAGCCTTTTTCCATCGAAAATCATGTGGGCATGTTGATACATACGTTAATATATTTACATACACAGCCCTGATTGGCAGATAGGATCAGCTATAGACTCTGGAGTCTACCCTGCTTACCTCTTTAAAGTAGGCGTACATGTAGACAAATAAAAGATAACTGGTCATTGGTCAGAATAATCAGATCACATTGTGATGTCATCCCATCTGAACAGGCTGCAATTCAAGGCATTTAAAAAAAAACTCTTACAGAGTTATTTCGACCTCATGGTGTGGAAATATCATTTAAAAAATCAAGCAAATCACGTTTTTGACGGCACTGCACCTTTAAACAAATGCCTTCACACCTACAAACTCTCCAGAGAATAGGGTTTGTTGGCTTCCACTGTTCAAGCCTTTTGAAGTTGTGTTGACTAAGGTGTCAGTAAAGTTCTACACACACCTTTATGGTTCTACAGGTTCTTAATGATGTGTTTATGTGGGCGGTGTCTATGCACAGCTAGCTCAACTTGTGACCTTGCGACAATAACAACTATTCAAAGAGCAGCCCACATTTTCTTTTACCAAGCAGACACACTTAGGATTCCTGGGAAATCAACAGGAACTGTGGAAAAAGTTCTCACACAAGAGTTTCACATTTATCATCACTACATCAAGGGAAACTTAGTATTATTTCTAACAAAGATATCTACACATATTTCAGGATTTTGTGTATCCCTGGAAATAACCAGAATTCATGTAAATATAACAGTTTTGAAAACATATGGAGGAAAAAGGGGGAGGCTTGCAAGCCGAAGAACACCATCCCAACCGTGAAGCACGGGGGTGGCAGCATCATGTTGGGGGGGTGCTTTGCTGCAGGAGGGACTGGTGCACTTTACAAAATAGATGGCGTCATGAGGAAGAAAAATGATGTGGATATATTGAAGCAACATTTCAAGACATCAGTCAAGAAGTTAAAGCTTGGATGCAAATGGGGCTTCCAAATGGACAATGACCCCAAGCATACTTCCAAAGTTGTGGCAAGGACAACAAAGTCAAGGTATTGGAGTGACCATCACAAAGCCCTGATCTCAATCCTATAGAAAAATTGTGGGCAGAACTGAAAAAGCATGTGCAAGCAAGGAGGCCTAAAAACCTGACTCCGTTACAGCAGCTCTGTCAGGAGGAATGGGCCAAAATTCACCCAACTTATTGTGGGAAGCGTGTGGAAGGCTACCCAACACGTTTGACCCAAGTTAAACAATTTAAAGGCAATGCTACCAAATACTAATTGAGTGTATGTAATCTTCTGACCCACTGGGAATGTGATGAAAGAAATAAGAGCTGAAATAAATCATTCTCTCTACTATTATTCTGACATTTCACATTCTTAAAATAAAGTGAGGATCCTAACTGACCTAAGACAGGACATTTTTTCTAGGATTAAATGTCAGGAATTGTGAAAAACTGAGTTTAAATGTATTTGGTTAAGGTGTATGTAAACTTCCGACTTCAACTGTAAGTTCAAGAGTAAAAATGTGCTTAACAAGTCACATAATAAGATGCACAGACTCACTCTGTGTGCAATAAAAGTGCTTAACATGATTTTTGAATGACTACCTCAGTCGAGCAGTGAATTTATAACACAAATTCAACCACAAAGACCAGGGAGGTTTTCCAATGCCTCGCAAAGAAGGGCACCCATTGGTAGATGGGTAAAAATACAAATAAAGCAGACATTGGATATCCTTTGAGCATGGTGAAGTTATTAATTGCACTTTGGATGGTGCATCAATACACCCAGTCACTACAAAGATAAAGTCATCCTTCCTAACTCAGTTGCCGGAGAGGAAGGAAACCACTCAGGGATTTCACCATGAGGCCAATGGTGACTAAAGTGGTTACAGAGTTTAATGGCTGTGTTAGGAGAACACTGAGGATGGATCAACAACATTGTAGTTACTCCACAATACTAACCTAATTGACAGAGTGAAAAGAAGGAAGCCTGTACATAATACAGATATTCCAAAACATGCATCCTGTTTGCATTAAGGCACTAAAGTAAAACTGCAAAAAATGTTGGCAAAGAAATTTACTTTCTGTCCTGAATACAAAGCATTATGTTTGGAGCAAATCCAACACAACACAAAACTGAGTACACCTTTATATATTTTCAAGCATGGTGATGGCTGCATCATGTTATGGGTATGCTTGTTATCGGCAAGTACTAAGGATTTTTTAAAGGTAAAAAATAAACAGAATAGAGCTAAGTACAGGCAAAATCCTAAAGGAAAACCTGGTTCAGTCGACTTTCCAACAGACACTGGGAGACAAATTTCCTTTCAGCAGAACAAAAACCTAAAACACAAGGCCAAATCTACACTGGAGTTGCTTACCAAGATGATTTTGAATGTTCCTGAGTGGCCTAGTTACAGTTTTGCCTTAAATTGGCATGAAAATCTATGGCAAGACCTGAAGATGGTTGTCTAACAATGACCAACAACCAATTAGACAGAGCTTGAAGAATTTTTTAAAGAATAATGTGCAAATAGTGTACAATCCAAGTCTCTTAGAGACTTACCCACAAAGACTCACAACTGTAACCGCTGCCAAAGGTTATTGTAACTCAGGGGTGTCAATACTTATGTAAATGAGATATTTGCAAGCATTTCCAAACACATGTTTTCACTTTGTCATTATGGGTTATCGTGTGTAGATGGGTGAGAGAAAACAATCAATTTAATCCATTTTGAAATCAATCTACAACAACAAAATGTGGAATAAGTCAAGGGGTATGAATACTTTCTGAAGGCACTGTAAACCTCTGTTCAATATCACTCGCCATTACATTCATTGAGCAGCTGTCTGGGACAGGGATGTTGTTTCTGTGCGCCGTCTAGGTACGTTTTCTGCATTTGAGGCTACTAAACTGGTCCGCAAAATCCTTTATATGTTTATCAAGCTCAGACTCCATGTCATCAGACAAGACCTTGTGGGCCTCTGCTACTCTGTCATCACCTCTCTTGTCAAGTTCAGACTCCATGTCATCAGATAAGACCTTGTGTTCCTCTGCTACTCTGTCATCGCCTCCATCAAGCTCAGACTCCATGTCATCAGATAAGACCTTGTGTTCCTCTGCTACTCTGTCATCACCTCTCTTTATCAAGCTCAGACTCCATGTCATCAGATAAGACCTTGTGTTCCTCTGCTACTCTGTCATTGCCTCTATCAAGCTCAGACTCCATGTCATCAGATAAGACCTTGTGTTCCTCTGCTACTCTGTCATCGCCTCTATCAAGCTCAGACTCCATGTCATTAGACAAGACCTTGTGTTCCTCTGCTACTCTGTCATCGCCTCTCTTTATCAAGCTCAGACTCCATGTCATCAGATAAGACCTTGTGTTCCTCTGCTACTCTGTCATCACCTCTCTTTATCAAGCTCAGACTCCATGTCATCAGATAAGACCTTGTGTTCCTCTGCTACTCTGTCATCGCCTCTATCAAGCTCAGACTCCATGTCATCAGATAAGACCTTGTGTTCCTCTGCTACTCTGTCATCGCCTCTCTTTATCAAGCTCAGACTCCATGTCATCAGATAAGACCTTGTGTTCCTCTGCTACTCTGTCATCGCCTCTCTTTATCAAGCTCAGACTCCATGTCATCAGATAAGACTTTGTGTTCCTCTGCTACTCTGTCATCGCCTCTCTTTATCAAGCTCAGACTCCATGTCATCAGATAAGACCTTGTGTTCCTCTGCTACTCTGTCATCGCCTCTCTTTATCAAGCTCAGACTCCATGTCATCAGATAAGACCTTGTGTTCCTCTGCTACTCTGTCATCACCTCTCTTTATCAAGCTCAGACTCCATGTCATCAGATAAGACCTTGTGTTCCTCTGCTACTCTGTCATCGCCTCTCTTTATCAAGCTCAGACTCCATGTCATCAGATAAGACCTTGTGTTCCTCTGCTACTCTGTCATCGCCTCTCTTTATCAAGCTCAGACTCCATGTCATCAGATAAGACCTTGTGTTCCTCTGCTAGTCTGTCATCGCCTCTATCAAGCTCAGACTCCATGTCATCAGATAAGACCTTGTGTTCCTCTGCTACTCTGTCATCGCCTCTCTTTATCAGGCTCAGACTCCATGTCATCAGATAAGACCTTGTGTTCCTCTGCTACTCTGTCATCGCCTCTCTTTATCAAGCTCAGACTCCATGTCATCAGATAAGACCTTGTGTTCCTCTGCTACTCTGTCACCGCCTCTCTTTCAAACAGGTACATGTTTGTTTTCTGTACCTCTTCAGTGTCATTCAGTCTATTTGTTCATCCGTTGCTGCTGCTCCAATGGACTTCTTCCCTTCCTTGGCTGCTCTTTCAAGAACCTCAAGGGGGATAGACCCCTGCTTGTTTTACGTTTGTATACACAGGGCATAATGGTGTCTGCTCCATATCAATATAAAATGCACTATCTTGAGTTCATATGCATGACATATTGCAAAAATACTATGAATATTATGCATATTAAATTACAATATAATCATAATTTGTATGGGGTATGGTGGCCATTGGCTCAACTTACCTCAAGGCAAACATTTTGACTATATTAACCCACACAGCTACAAAGATGGACTTTCATGCTAGGTTTGGGATGTCATTTTAGCTTATAGAGACCCCAACTGATGAATAAAACAAATCTTTAAAGTATCTCCCTTGACACCTATAACACAATACATTCATTTGACTTTGTGAAATTCGTTCTTTGGACCTAACTTGCTCACCACTTTTTCCATGCGGTTTGTTCCTTCACATGATCTCTTCCTAAATATTTGGTCACAAAATTCAATTTGTGTATGGTTTCCTAGAAACAAGGGGTGGCTCAATTAACCCTGGCCCACTATCTCCTACTGTCACTTCACATATTTTCCACTTCCCTTGAACTTTGCAGAAAGATGTGGAAAATATGCTGTACATTTGCAGAGAAACAAAGTGTATTCAGAAATGTATTCTGCCTCAAACATTCTCCCTGACCTCTCTGCTAAAACAGCCTCCAATCTTCTGGGAAGGATTTCCAAAAGATGTTGGAACATTGCTGCGAGGACTTGCTTCCATTCAGCCACAAGAGCATTAGTGAGGTCAGGCACTGATGTTGGGTGATTAGGCCTGGCTCGCAGTCAGCGTTTCAAATCATCCCAAAGGTGTTTGATGGGGCTGAGGTCAGGTCAAGTTCTTCCACACCGATCTTGACAAACCATTTCTGTATGGACCTCACTTTGTGATGGTCCATACTGTATGGACCTCACTCCTCTCTTTGTGCACAGGGACATTGTCATGCTGAAACAGGAAAAGGCCTTCCCCAAACTGTTGCCACAAAGTTGGAAGCACAGAATTGTCTAGAATGTCATTCTATGCTGTAGCGTTAAGATTTCTCTTCACTGGAACTAAGGGGCCTAGACTGAACCATGAAAAACATCCCCAGACCATTATTATTCCTCCTCCACCAATGGCGGCGAGCTTTACACCACTCCAGCCGATGCTTGGCATTGTATATGGTGATCTTTGGCCAAGGAAACCCATTTCATGAAGCTCCTGACAAACTGTTCTTGTGCTGACGTGGCTTCCAGAGTCAGTTTGGAACTCGGTAGTGAGTTTTGCAACTGAGGACAGACGATTTCTACACGCTACGTGGTCCCGTTCTGTGAGCTTATGTGGTCTACCACTTCGCGGCTGAGCCGATGTTGCTCCTAGGCGTTTCCACTTCACAATTACAGAAATTTGATGAACTGACTTGTTGGAAAGGTGGCATCCTATGACAGTGCCACGTTGAAAGTCACTGAGCTATTCTGTAAGGCCATTCTACTGCCAATGTTTCCCTATGGAGATTGCACGGTTGTGTGCTCGATTTTATACACCGGTCAGCAACGGGTGTGGCTGAAATAGACAAATCCACTCATTTGAAGTGGTGTCGACCTACTTTTCTATATATAGTGTACCTTTAAAAAAAGGTATGGGCCCAGGAAAACCAGTCAGTATCTGGTGTGACCACAATTTGCCTCACGAAGTGCGACATATCTCCTTTGCATAGTTGATCAGGCTGTTGATTGTGACCTGTGGAATGTTGTTTCACTCCACTTCAGTGGCTGTGTGAAGTTGCTAGATATTGTCCACACACTTTAGTATATATGTGACTTATTTCAGGAAACTAGACGTATGTCACCTGTCACTACTTCACAGGAAAGCCATTTGAACGTAAACTAAAAGGCAGAAATGCCTTCTGGAACATGTGAACTTTCATGTGCCATAATAACAAACTTGTATGCCATCTGTAAATAAGAATACAATTGTTAAATTATGAGCCTAGTTGGTTAACCCACAGAAAAAGGCAGCCACCTTCCCGCTAGCCATGATTGGCTGAGATAATGAGTGGGCTGGACATGCCAAAAGATGAGTTCGGATTGGTCTGCCATGTAGGCTGCTTCTGTCTATAACATGAGCTGGTCAGTATGTGTAGGTATTCCTTTCTAACACAGCTTTTTTTTTTAAAGACATCAAGTAGTAGAACGGCATAAGTGTTGCTCTTCACTTTCTGGAGGACCGAGCTTTGAAATCAGTGTAATTAGAGTATGATAGCTGAGGAGATGGAGAACATTCGGGCATTTGATTGAAAATATACAGACGGAGTCAAAAAGAGAACATAGAAGGTTGTTGTATAAAACACCTGTCTCTGGATTACGTCTTCAAACTAAGGGCAGCCGTGGCATCCTTGAGAGAGAGGGAGAAGAGTCCATCCATGTTTACATGTAAGAGAGTCTAGCTAGCTACATTTTCAGATATTACACATTTCTAATTTTGTCAGAAAGTCGCTTTCATTTCAAGTTAAAATCTACTGCTAGCTAGCTAGCTAACGTTAGCTGGCTGGCTTGCTAGCTAACGTTACGTGTATGATCTGTGTAGTAATATTATTCATATTTCAGAGCCATTTGCATTGCTAGTTATAGCCTAATCCTGCAAATTCAGGCAGGGTAGTAACGTTATGAGTTTGAATTATGGTTCATTGTTTAGCTAGCTAGCTACATGTCTAAACAAAAGACTCCACTATGCAAGTAACCATTTCAATAGAATGTTCATGATGTCACTGCGACAACTGTTGATAGACATAGCTGGTAAATTCGCTCTGGCTATCTACTCCGATTTCAGAGCACTCTCGTCTGTGTGCCAGAGTGTAGAATAAATGACGAATTTATGAATTCATTGAATATGGCCGGTGTCAGTAAACCTTGGCAAAAAAAGCATGATTAAATTGTTGCCAGCAGCACAGTTGCAGTCACCAACACTCTGGATAACATAAAAACAACCTAACCAGCTCTGCTACGGCGAGTAAAATGGTCAGAGTGAGGTGTTCTCTCGTTGTGTCTCTCATTGTGTCTGGGAGTAGCTAGCTAGCTAGCCAACGTTAGCCAGTTATCTTGGGTGCTTGACTGTTGTTGTTAGGACAAAATGCTCAGATCAACCCTACTCCTCAGCCAGAGTGTTCCGAGAGTGAAACGCTCTGAATTTAAGAACGGACAATCTGACAATGTTCTGAGTTTACGATGCTCCTTGATATGCCACACCTGTCAGGTGGATGGACTATCTTGGCAAATGAGAAACACTCACTAACAGGGACGTAAAACACATTTGTGAGAAATCAGTTTGTGTGTATTGAACATTTGAGATCTTTTATTTCAGCTCATGAAACATAGGACCAACACTTTACATGTTGCGTTTATATTTTTGTTCAGTATAATCTTAACCACTGATTCATCAATCCTACCTTGATTAAATTGAAAAGTTGACATCTCTACACGTCTTTCTCCATCTGTCTTCTCTGACATGTTGGGAGGCAGCAATAGAAACACATTGTCGAACATTGTCGAAGGATAGTAATTATACAGAACTCTAACGGGGAGCCGCAGAGCGACAGCTCGTCTAAAGGTAATCAAGGCCAGGGGAAGTGATTAGGTGGCATGTTGAGAGAGAGCGAGACAGAGAGAGAGAGGCTCCCCAACCCCCCAGCATGAGATTGGGGGAAAGTTTAGATGGAGAGAGGCGAAGGCCTGGGTGAACTATAGAGGACTTACAGTGGCAAGAAAAAGTATGTGAACCCTTTGGTAATTACCTGGATTCTCGCAGAAATTGGTCATAAAATTTGATCTGATCTTCATCTAAGTCACAACAATAGACAAACACAGTCTGCTTAAACTAATAACACACAAACAATTATACGTTTTCATGTCTTTATTGAACACGGTGTAAACATTCACAGTGCAGGGTGGGAAAAGTATGTGAACCCTTGGATTTAATAACTGGTTGACCCTCCTTTGGCAGCAATAACCTCAACCAAATGTTTTCTGTAGTTGCGGATCAGACCTGCACAACGGTCAGGAGGAATTTTGGACCATTCCTCTTTACAAGACTGTTTCAGTTCAGCAATATTCTTGGGATGTCTGGTGTGAACCGCTGACGAGGTCTTGCCACAGCATCTCAATCGGATTGAGGTCAGGCTCTGACTGGGCCACTCCAGAAGGTGTATTTTCATCTGTTGAAGCCATTCTGTTGTTGATTTACTTCTGTGTTTTGGGTTGTTCTCTTGTTGCATCACCCAACTTCTGTTGAGCTTCAATTGGAGGACAGAGCCTTACATTCTCCTGCAAAATGTCTTGATAAACTGGGAATTTATTTTTTCCGTTGATGATAGTAAGCTGTCCAGGCCCTGAGGTAGCAAAACAGCCAAAACCATGATGCTCCCTCCACCATACTTTACAGTTGGGATGAGGTTTTGATGTTGGTGTGCTGTGCCTTTTTTTCTCCACATAGTGTTGTGTGTTCCTTCCAAACAACTCAACTTTAGTTAATCTGTCCACAGAATATTTTGCCAGTAGCGCTGTGGAACATCCAGGTTCTCTTTTGCGAACTTCAGATGTGCAGCAATGTATTTTTTTGTACAGCAGTGGCTTCTTCTGTGGTGTCCTCCCATTAACACCATTCTTGTTTAGTGTTTTGCGCATCGTAGACTCGTTAACAGAGATGTTAGAATGTTCTAGAGATTTCTGTAAGTCTTTAGATGACACTCTAGGATTCTTCTTAACCTCATTGAGCATTCTGCGCTGTGCTCTTGCAGTCATCTTTGCAGGACAGCCACTCCTAGGGGGAGTAGCAACAGTGCTGAACTTTCTCCATTTATAGACAACTTGTCTTACCGTGGACTGATGAACATGAAGGCTTTTATAGATACTTTTGTAACCCTTTCCAGCTTTATGCAAGTCACCAATTCTTAATCTTAAGTCTTCTGAAATCTCTTTAGTTCCAGGCATGGTTCAAATCAGGCAATGCTTTTTGTGAATAGCAAACTCACATTTTTTTTTTTTTTATAGGGCAGGGCAGCTCTAACCAACATCTCCAATCTTGTCTCATTGATTGGACTCCAGGTTAGCTTTGTCACACCTTGATCTGTTTCACCTGTTCTTGTGATTGTCTCCACCCCCTCCAGGTGTCGGTTGTTTTCCCCGTGTATTTATCCCTGTGTATCCTGTCTCTCTGTGTTCGTCTTGTATGTTCCAAGTCAACCAGCTGTTTTTGCCGTACTCCTGCCTTGCTATTCTCCTTTTTCTAGTCCTCCCGGTTTTGACCCTTGCCTGTTTCTGGACTCTGTACCCACCTGCCTGACTATTCTGCCTGCCTTGACCTCGAGCCTGTCTGCCACTCTGTTCCTCCTGGACTCTGAACTGGTTTTGACCTTTTGTCTGTCCACGACCATTCTCTTCCCTACTCCTTTTTGGATTATTAAACATCTTAGACTCCAACCATCTGCCTCCCGTGTCTGCATCTGGGTCTCGCCTTGTGTCATGATAAGCTGACTCCTTACTCCAATTAGCTTTTGGAGAAGTGATTAGCCTAGGGGTTCACATACTTTTTCCAACCTACACTGTGAATGAAAAATGCTGTATTCAATAAAGACATGAAAACGTATAATTGTTTGTGTGTTATTAGTTTAAGCACACTATGTTTGTCTATTCTTGTGACTTAGATGAAGATCAGATCAAATGTTATGACCAATTTATGCAGAAATCCAGGTAATTCCAAAGGGTTCACATAGTTTTTCTTGCCACTGTACATAACAGAGACTGCCAAGAGAAACACACGGACAGTAGTAATGACAGGGAATGAGAGATAAAGAGTAAAAGAAGATAGAAACAGACAAAGGTAAAAGAGCAACATGACAACCATGACTTTACACACACGCACTCAGAAACAGAACATTGTGAAGTTCTGGTCACCAGCCATTACTTTCCTCCTCTAACCCCACAGGACTGGTGTTCTGCCTGTTGGCTGTTATCATGAGGGCTGAGAGGAGAGAGAGAGTGGGTGGAAAGAAATAGAATGTGTGTGTGAGGGGGTGTGTGAGTGAGAGGGTGTGTGAGAGTAATGGCTGACAGAGAGAGAGAGTGTAATGGCTGAGAGAGAGAGTAATAGCTGAGAGAGAGAGAGAGAGTAATGGCTGAGAGAGAGAGAGAGAGATAGTAATGGCTGGAAGAGAGAGAGGAGTGGCTGTGAGAGAGAGGAGTGGCTGTGAGAGAGAGGAGTGGCTGAGAGAGAGAGGAGTGGCTGAGAGAGAGAGTGAGAGAGTAATGGCTGAGAGAGAGAAATAGTGGCTGAGAGAGTGAGAGAGAGAGAGAGAGAGAGAGAGAGAGAGTAATGGCTGGTGAGAGAGAGAAAGAGAGAGAGAGTAATGGCTGAGAGAGAGAGAGAGTAATGGCTGAGAGAGTGAGCGAGAGAGAGAGAGAGAGAGAGAGAGAGGGAGAGAGAGAGAGGGAGAGGGAGAGAGGGAGAGAGTAATTGCTGCTGAGAGAGAGAAAGAGAGAGTAATTGCTGCCGAAAGAGAGAAAAAGAGAGTAATGGCTGGTGAGAGAGAGAAAGAGAGAGAGAGAGTAATGGCTGGTGAGAGAGAGAAAGAGAGAGAGAGAGAGTAATGGCTGGTGAGAGAGAGAAAGAGCGAGAGAGAGTAATGGCTGGTGAGAGAGAGAGAGAGAGAGAGAGAGAGAGAGAGAGAGAGAGTAATGGCTGGTGAGAGAGAGAGAGTGAGAGAGTAATGGCTGGTGAGAGAGGGGGAGTGAGAGAGTAATGGCTGAGAGAGAGAGAGAGAGAGAGAGAGTAATTGCTGCTGAGAGAGAGAAAGAGAGAGAGAGAGAGTGAGAGAGGAATGGCTGAGAGAGAGAGAGTAATGGCTGAGAGTGAGAGAGAGAGAGTAATGTCTGGCGAGAGAGAAAGAGAGTGAGAGAGTAATGACTGAGAGTGAGAGAGAGAGAGTAATGTCTGGCGAGAGAGAAAGAGAGTGAGAGAGTAATGGCTGAGAGAGTGAGAGAGGGTAATGGCTGGTGAGAGAGAGAGAGAGAGAGAGAGAGAGAGAGAGAGAGAGAGAGAGAGAGAGAGAGAGAGAGCGAGAGAGAGAGAGAGAGAGAGAGAGAGAGAGAGAGAGATAGCTGGGTTGCTCTGGAGTGGGGCTCTTTATGCTCTGCTCTGCCCGGGTTGGGTTGGGTTGGGTTGGGTTGGGGAAATATGAAGACAGCAAGTCAATAGCGGAAGAGAGGTGGACAGTGCTATCAGATGCTGGGCTGGAATTGACTCTCCTCCCTCTTCCTCAGAAACTGACTTTCCCCCTCCCTCCCTCCTCCTCTGGAACTGACTCTCCACCCTCCCTCCCTCCTCCTCTGGAAATAACTCTCCCCCCTCCTCCGGAAATGACTCTCCCCCTCCCTCCCTCTCTCCCCTCCCTCTTCATCATTCTCTGGAACTGACTCTCCCCCTCTCTCCCTCTCTCCCCTCCCTCTTCATCCTCCTCTCGAACTGACTCTCCCCCCTCCTCCTCTGGAAATGATTCCCCCCCTCCTCCCTCCCTCCCTCCCTCCTCTTCTGGAAATGACTCTCCCCCTCCCTCCCTCTCTCCCCTCCCTCTTCATCCTCCTCTGGAACTGACTCTCCCCCCTCCTCCTCCGGAAATGACTCTACCCCCTCACTCCCTCCTCTTCTGGAAATGACTCTCCCCCTCCCTCCCTCGTCATCCTCCTCTGGAACTGACTCCCCCCCCTCCTCCTCCGGAAATGACTCCCCCCTCCCTCCCTCTCTCCCCTCCCTCTTCATCCTCCTCTGGAAATGACTCTTCCCCTCCCTCCCTTATCCTCTGGAAATGAGTCTCCCCCCTCCATCTTCCTCTGGAAATGACTCTCCCCCTCCCTCCCTCCTCCTCTGGAAATGAGTCTCCCCCCTCCATCTTCCTCTGGAAATGACTCTCCCCCCTCCTCCTCTGGAAATGAGTCTCCCCCCTCCATCTTCCTCTGGAAATGACTCTCCCCCCTCCCTCCCTCCTCCTCTGGAAATGAGTCTCCCCCCTCCATCTTCCTCTGGAAATGAGTCTCCCCCCTCCATCTTCCTCTGGAAATGACTCTCCCCCCTCCATCTTCCTCTGGAAATGACTCTCCCCCCTCCTCCTCTAGAAATGACTCTCCCCCCTCCTCCTCTAGAAATGACTCTCCCCCCTCCTCCTCTGGAAATGACTCTCCCCCTCCCTCTTCCTCCTCCTCTGGAACTAACACAGACAAGTATGGTGTGGCACAGAGGAACTCAAAAACAACAAGATGTTCTATCTCTCTCTCTCTCTCGCTCTCTCTCAGTGCATGCTGGGAGTGTTTTGTAGTTGAGAGGCCGTGTGGAGGGCTCTGTCCTTACTTATTTTCTTGATTCTTCCCTGGTCTTTTCTTTCAATTTTTATTTTCTATGGTGGAGGGTTAACACACTATTATTTTAGCGGTACCCACTGTTTTTTTTCAAAGTTAGGGAGGAAGAGGACAGAGTTTTATTTTCCTGGGGTTTGAATGGTGTGGTGTACGCGATGACTTCGCAGCCTAGTGCGGAGGAGACACTGTCGTTACGGCATGGATTCAGGTGTGTTCCTGAGAATGGAGTTAAGTTGGAGGATGTTCTGCTCGCGGTCGGCGAACAGGTAGAAGCTGAATTTAAACACTACCAGTCAAAAGTTTTGACACACCTACTCATTCAAGGGATTCTCTTTATTTTTACGATTTTCTACATTGTAGAATAATAGTGAAGACATCAAAACTATGAAATAACACATATGGAATCATGTAGTAACCAAAAAAGTGTTAAACAAATCAAAATATATTTTATATTTAAGATTCTTCAAATAGCCAGCCACCCTTTGCCTTGATGACAGCTTTGCACACTCTTGGCATTCTCTCAACCAGCTTCATGAGGTAGTCACCTGGAATGCATTTCAATTAACAGGTGTGCATTGTTAAAAGTTAATTATTGGAATTTCTTTCCTTCTTAATGCGTTTCAGCCAATCAGTTGTGTTGTGACAAGTTAGGGGGGTATTCAGAAGAAGCCCTGTTCGGTAAAAGACCAATCCATATTATGGAAAGAACAGCTCAAATAAGCAAAGAGAAACAACAGTCCACTTTCAGACATGAAGGTCAGTCAATACAGAACATTTCAAGGACTTTGAAAGTTTCTTCAAGTGCAGTTGCAAAAACTATCAAGCGCTATGATGAAACTAGCTCTCATGAGGACCACCACAGGAATGGAAGACGCAGAGTTACCTCTGCTGCATAGGACAAGTTCATTAGAGTTACCAGCCTCAAAAATTGCAGCCCAAATATATGCTTCACAGAGTTAAAGTAACAGACACATCTCAACATCAACTGTTCAGAGGAGACTGTGTGAATCAGGCCTTCATGGTCAAATTGCTGCAAAGAAACCACTACTAGAGGACACCAATAAGAAGAAGACACTTGCTTGGGCCAAGAAACATGAGCAATGGACATTAGACCGGTGAAAATTTGTCCTTTGGTCTGGAGTGCAAATTGGAGATTTTTGGTTCCAACCGCCGTGTCTTTGTGAGACGCGGTGTGGGTGAAGGGATGATCTCCACATGTGTATTTCCCACCATAAAGCATGGAGGAGGAGGTGTTATGGTGTGGGGGTGCTTTGCTGGTGACACTGTGTGATTTATTTAGAATTCAAGGCACACTTAACCAGCATGGCTACCACAGCATTCTGCAGTGATACGCCATCCCATCTGGTTTGGGCTTAGTGGGACTATAATTTGTTTTCAACAGGACAACGACCCAACACACCTCCAGGCTGTGTAAGGGCTATTTTACCAAGAAGGAAAGCAATGGTGCTGCATCAGATGACCTGGCCGCAGAGTGAAGGAAAAGCAGCCAACAAGTGCTCAGCATATGTGGGAACTCCTTCAAGACTGTTGGAAAAGCATTCCAGGTGAAGCTGGTTGAGAAAATGCAAAGAGTGTGCAACTTGAATGTTGTGAAAGTTCTGTGCAACTTCCGGCACATGTTTACTGTCAACACTGAGACTGTACTCACTTTAAGTTACAGTTTTAGCAGTGGCCAATGAGGAACTCTGGCTATTTGATCATAATGTATCCTTACAGTACCAAATGCATCCCATAACATTTTAACATGAAAATAGCTGTTCTATCATTCAGCCTACAGTAGCAACCAATGTGTGGTGTTCAATGTAGTCCTACATTCCATGAGAATTTTGAAAAAAACATGCAGGGCTTGACATTAACCTGTCTTGCACAGTTTGTTTTGTTTCAGTTGCATTGAAAGTAGCTAATATTGCGTTCATTCGATCACAATTCCCACAATAAACGGAAACGTTGATAGTGGTAACTAAGTGAGAAAATTCCAGAAAGTTGAGTGAAGATCAATCTCGTGCTTCTCTGCACAGGCTGATATTTCTTCTGGAGGAGCTGCACGCATGGGCATCTTAGGGGAAACATTGGTTGTGTGTGTGGGGGGGGAAACTGGGTGGGTGCAACTGAATATTAGGAAGGTGTTCTTAATGTTTTGTACACTCAGTGTAGAGCCACTCACATACACCTTTAGCCTACAAG
This sequence comes from Salvelinus namaycush, assembly GCF_016432855.1. Classification (NCBI taxonomy): domain Eukaryota; kingdom Metazoa; phylum Chordata; class Actinopteri; order Salmoniformes; family Salmonidae; genus Salvelinus; species Salvelinus namaycush. The sequence goes on from NC_052310.1 coordinate 7,503,091, forward strand.
CTAATGTTATACTGTCGACACTTTGTGTCAGGCTGTTTCATATCACCCTACAGATTCTAGGTCTCCGACACCTTGCATGCGAGGTGGAAAATCAAAGTGCAAGGGCTTATAACGAAATGCGAGACACCAGATTTGTCCTAACACCTGGAATATCTTAGCACGTATTAAGTCCAAGCTGTTTCATTTTCAGAGTGACTGTGAGGGCGCTCTACAGAAACAGAGTAGAACAGCACATGCATCATATTAGCCCAGAGGCGTGTGGAAGCTTTCTACAGATCTGAGAATGGTAGACCCCCAAAAACCAACAGCAGTCAAACGTACGCCATTTTCCCGGAACAAATGCGAGATGGGTTATATGATACAGACAGAGTTCTAAAAGCATACATTTGGAGAGTTAATGCCTTTAAATGCAATACATCTCTCATCCCTCTATCCAGCTCTACCCCTCCTCTCTCCCACGGAAGGGTATTTTAGAGGGATGTTTTGCTTTTTAAGTTTGATTATTTTCTCACTTTGTTCTCATTTCAAGGATGCACGCACAGCATTCTTACCATTTCCACTTTGAAGCCTGCTGCTGGAGCTTGAAGTCATAGCTTTTGGTTTCAGGAGGGATGGGCGGGTGGGGAGTGGGGAGTTAGGGGTAGCTGGTGGGTGGGGGTGTATGTAATTGGTGTCTTTGTGGATGGCAAGCAGGCAACACGTCAGAAGGAACAAGATGTGGGAATCTGTGCAACCTTCCTCTCCTCGCCTCCCTCTTTCTATCCCTCTAGCTCTCTCTCTCTCTTGCTTTGAGTTTTCATTTGTAGAACTTACATATTCCACTGCTGTGTTATGGTACCACGTCACACTAACTCAAACCCATGTATGTACAGCATACTGTCTTCTGTCAGGATAACACCTGTTCAAATGAATGTATTTATTCATTTATTTATCCTGTTTTTTACCAGGTACATTGACTAAGAATATACTCTCGTTTACAGCAGCAACCTGGAAAAGACTTACAGCGGCGAGGAGAGGGGATGAGTGAGACAATTTTAACCACACACCATTACCATTTTTCTACAACACTGCTACTGAGTAGGCCTTCCGGTCTCTTCCTCCCTTTGCTACACTTCAGTTAGAGAACATTGCCTTTTCGGATCACAACGACCAACTATCCAACGCTCCTCTTCAGATCTCTCCAGAGCCCCCCCCCTCTCTCTCTCCTCCAAACACCTCCTAAAACACAACACTGACCATACAAAGTCCCGCCAGCATCTACTGTTCTCTTTTGTTCTGTAGTAACGCATGAAATCAAAACAAATCCCTCTGAGCTGTGGAGACGCTGGCGCCACAGCGAGGCAACAACAACATGGTAAACAGTGAGCGGAGAGAGAGGCCAACTTCCCCCTCAGATCACATCCCTCCGAGCCCCAGTGGACAATAAACACTTGTTTTATTAGGATTTTCGCCAGCCTCAGTGGGAGAATAAATTATAATAATAGAATGACTTTTCCTGTCATGCCCGCAATTATTCTGTTAGCCCACAAATTGGTTATTGCTATTATGGCTGGGATGGATGGCAGCGCCGCGCCAAACGTGTGGTGAGTGACTCAGTCGTTAGTTAAATGATCAAGGCTTCAGAGGATTGGAAGCCTTTTTAAAACACACCGCTTATTCAGATCTTGTCTGCTGGATCACATCTAAATCCTATCCTATCTAATTCTCCTAATTCTGGTTCAAATCCTACTTTTTTAAAGGGAGATCGGAGATCTGATCCCCTTACGTATCTTTATTGTTTGTATGATCGGGGAGATGAAGGTACAGATCAGGAGATAGATAGAGAGGGACAGAAAAGGCGTAGGCAGTTGGCCGAGCCATGGCTTAACACCTTGTCGCCAAGGGGGCATGTGTGATTCTGGGGCGGGAGTGTTATCGATACACCAGACTCTGGCACCTAGTTCTGGTTCTGATAGTGAGTTCTCTTGCCCTAGTACCTCTCCTGAAAAGGCTTGTCCGTTGAGCAGGTGTTCAGAGCCCTGTCCGTCCTCGCTCCCGAAGTGCAGCCGGATCTCCTCCAGGCGGTGGCTGTACGTCATTGGTCCACCGGAGATGTTCACCAGGTGCTCCTTGTCCATTCGCAGTGAGACGTGGCGACCCGTGTTGTACATGGTCCCGCCCACCTGAGGACAGAAACAAGAAAGAATGATCAGATTCAGTATTCGATTAATAAACTAAGTTTGAACATCACATTGTAAAGGACCCCCATGACAAGTCTGTAGGGGAAGCTGCTAACAGAGAAGTTCAGAAGGCTAACAGTGGTTTGCCCCCAAATACTTGCACCAACAACCTTGTGGTTCCAGGTCTTGTACTGTATGTGCTTTACTGCTGTCTCAGAGGCCTGTTATGGGAACAATGTCTTCTCATTGTTCCCATAACACAACAACTCAATCTAATCTACAGCATTCACAGGCACTTCTGTGATTCGCTGAGGAACAATCTCAATGCCTTTAAGTGCTAAGTATGAGAGACAAAGTTATCTGCAATAGCAACACTTCAAAACACAAAAGAAATGTGGAATGAGAGTGGAGGAGGTCGATAACAACACAGAACACAAGAAGAGTACACCTTCAAAGACCGCGGCAGTCGGAATCAGCTCAGAATCCATTGGATCAGAGGCTTTAAGGGGAAATGCTGTGAATACCGATCTTTATCAGTGGATGTGTTTAGTTATTTATATTCAGGAGTAGTTTCAAAGTGAACCGTTGGTATTCCAGGCACGGCTCCACGAGAGCTTCCACAGTTCTTATCTTCTGCTTTCTCTCTCCTCTGCTTTCTCCTACACACTAAAAAAACAATGGTTCTAAATAGCACCAGAAAGTTATTTGGCTTGTAACCATAGCGGAACCCTTTTTGGGCCTACATAAAACCTTTTTTGGAAGGTTCTATAAAGAACCATGCTATAAAGAACCCTTTCCTAATGTTATATAAATAACCATTAAAAAAGGTTCTATATAGCACCAACAAAGGGTTCTGCTATGGTTACAACCCTTTTTGGGCCTATAAAGGTCCTTTGTCAATCTGAACGGTTCTTTATAGATCCTTCTGAAAAACCGTACAGGGTTAATTGTTCTTGTCAGCCATATTATAGTGTTAAAATTCCATTGGTGTTATTGTTGTGTTAATTGACGTTGAATCTAGTCAGCTACCTCTAGAACAGCTGAGAGTCCCTGAGGCAAAAACTGAAAAACAACTGACTGACTTTATGTTCCCAATTGGCACAAGGCCATACATGAGTCTTCCACAAAACACCATCATTGGATATAGTCCTATATAACATTCAATAACACAACATATTAGATAAACTGGAATGACACTCTCACTCACGGTTGCACAAAAAGAGCTGTGAACAAACCACGCCCCATTATATTCTAATGAGCCTCAGCCCCTAGATTTTTATTAACACTAAAAGAGGAAAGAACCCTTTACTGAACTGTAAAGATCCATTGAAGGGCTCAAAGGGTTCTTTGACTCAATATGGGTTTACATAGTGCCTGGACAAAACGTTTTTTTCTTCTGTGTGTACACCCTCTATCCCTTCCCTTTTACCACTTGCCTTCAAAATGATGTCCCCCCTCCAAATTAAATGAGAAAGAAGTCTGCCTAGACATCATAAATATTTGAGAGAAAATCAATGATTTGAAAGGGGATAGAAAGAGTGTGAGGTAGAGCGAAAGAGAACGAAGGTGAAGAGGGCGTTGGATCGAGAGCCAACAGCAAAACAAGGCAGTGCTATCGAATGTGAAGCAGCACTTTTCAGCTCTGCTAATCTGGCCGGTTACCTCAGGGCTGTCGGCAGTACCCCTGAAAAGGCTGCGACACCTCAGGGCTGTCGGCAGTACCCCTGAAAAGGCTGCGACACCTCAGGGCTGTCGGCAGTACCCCTGAAAAGGCTGCGATACCTCAGGGCTGTCGGCAGTACCCCTGAAAAGGCTGCGACAACTCAGGGCTGTAGGCAGTACCCCTGAAAAAGCTGCGACACCTCAGGGCTGTCGGCAGTACCCCTGAAAAGGCTGCGATACCTCAGGGCTGTCGGCAGTACCCCTGAAAAGGCTGCGACACCTCAGGGCTGTCGGCAGTACCCCTGAAAAGGCTGCGACACCTCAGGGCTGTCGGCAGTACCCCTGAAAAGGCTGCGTTACCTCAGGGCTGTCGGCAGTACCCCTGAAAAGCTGCGTTACCTCAGGGCTGTCGGCAGTACCCCTGAAAAGGCTGCGACACCTCAGGGCTGTCGGCAGTACCCCTGAAAAGGCTGCGTTACCTCAGGGCTGTCGGCAGTACCCCTGAAAAGGCTGCGACACCTCAGGCCTGTTGGCAGTACCGCTGAAAAGGCTGCGACACCTCAGGGCTGTCGGCAGTACCCCTGAAAAGGCTGCGACACCTCAGGGCTGTCGGCAGTACCCCTGAAAAGGCTGCGTTACCTCAGGGCTGTCGGCAGTACCCCTGAAAAGGCTCCGATACCCCAGGGCTGTCGGCAGTACCCCTGAAAAGGCTGCGATACCTCAGGGCTGTCGGCAGTACCCCTGAAAAGGCTGCGATACCTCAGGGCTGTCGGCAGTACCCCTGAAAAGGCTGCGACACCTCAGGGATGTCGGCAGTACCCCTGAAAAGGCTGCGATACCTCAGGGCTGTCGGCAGTACCCCTGAAAAGGCTGCGATACCTCAGCAGCCCTTGAGACAACTCACCTACTCAGCTCACCATTATGCACGAGGCCAAGGCTGAGGTGAATGTGTTATTGTGTGGCTTTTTCAGTTCATAAAGAACCACTGTGGTAATGAGTGACCTGGAGGGCAAATAGGATGAAATGATGCAGCAATGCAAAGACATGGGATTACACACCTGAAAGATAATTATGTTGTTTACGACATTGTACGGCGGGAGGGGATTGAATACTCAATAGCCAGAAGGGTTGCCTCCTCACATCGCATCCAATGTTACGCTTCTATCTAGTACACTGCATACACACACGGTCCAGTACACTGCATACACACACGGTCCAGTACACTGCATACACACACGGTCCAGTACACTGCATACACACACGGTCCAGTACACTGCATACACACACGGTCCAGTACACTGCATACACACACACGGTCCAGTACACTGCATACACACACGGTCCAGTACACTGCATACACACACGGTCCAGTACACTGCATACACACACGGTCCAGTACACTGCATACACACACGGTCCAGTACACTGCATACACACACGGTCCAGTACACTGCATACACACACGGTCCAGTACACTGCACACACACACGGTCCAGTACACTGCATACACACACGGTCCAGTACACTGCACACACACACGGTCCAGTACACTGCATACACACACGGTCCAGTACACTGCATACACACACGGTCCAGTACACTGCACACACACACGGTCCAGTACACTGCACTCACACACGGTCCAGTACACTGCACACACACACGGTCCAGTACACTGCACACACACACGGTCCAGTACACTGCACACACACACGGTCCAGTACACTGCATACACACACGGTCCAGTACACTGCATACACACACGGTCCAGTACACTGCATACACACACGGTCCAGTACACTGCATTCACACACGGTCCAGTACACTGCATACACACACGGTCCAGTACACTGCACACACACACGGTCCAGTACACTGCACACACACACGGTCCAGTACACTGCAGTCACACACGGTCCAGTACACTGCATACACACACGGTCCAGTACACTGCATACACACACGGTCCAGTACACTGCATACACACACGGTCCAGTACACTGCATACACACACGGTCCAGTACACTGCATACACACACGGTCCAGTACACTGCACACACACACGGTCCAGTACACTGCATTCACACACGGTCCAGTACACTGCATACACACACGGTCCAGTACACTGCACACACACACGGTCCAGTACACTGCACACACACACGGTCCAGTACACTGCACTCACACACGGTCCAGTACACTGCATACACACACGGTCCAGTACACTGCACACACACACGGTCCAGTACACTGCACACACACACGGTCCAGTACACTGCATTCACACACGGTCCAGTACACTGCATACACACACGGTCCAGTACACTGCATACACACACGGTCCAGTACACTGCATACACACACGGTCCAGTACACTGCATTCACACACGGTCCAGTACACTGCATACACACACGGTCCAGTACACTGCACACACACACGGTCCAGTACACTGCACACACACACGGTCCAGTACACTGCACTCACACACGGTCCAGTACACTGCATTCACACACGGTCCAGTACACTGCATACACACACGGTCCAGTACACTGCATACACACACGGTCCAGTACACTGCATACACACACGGTCCAGTACACTGCATACACACACGGTCCAGTACACTGCACACACACACGGTCCAGTACACTGCATACACACACGGTCCAGTACACTGCACACACACACGGTCCAGTACACTGCATTCACACACGGTCCAGTACACTGCATACACACACGGTCCAGTACACTGCACACACACACGGTCCAGTACACTGCACACACACACGGTCCAGTACACTGCATACACACACGGTCCAGTACACTGCATTCACACACGGTCCAGTACACTGCATACACACACGGTCCAGTACACTGCACACACACACGGTCCAGTACACTGCACACACACACGGTCCAGTACACTGCATACACACACGGTCCAGTACACTGCATACACACACGGTCCAGTACACTGCATACACACACGGTCCAGTACACTGCATACACACACGGTCCAGTACACTGCATACACACACGGTCCAGTACACTGCATACACACACGGTCCAGTACACTGCACACACACACGGTCCAGTACACTGCATTCACACACGGTCCAGTACACTGCATACACACACGGTCCAGTACACTGCACACACACACGGTCCAGTACACTGCACACACACACGGTCCAGTACACTGCACACACACACGGTCCAGTACACTGCATTCACACACGGTCCAGTACACTGCATACACACACGGTCCAGTACACTGCACACACACACGGTCCAGTACACTGCACACACACACGGTCCAGTACACTGCACACACACACGGTCCAGTACACTGCATACACACACGGTCCAGTACACTGCACACACACACGGTCCAGTACACTGCACACACACACGGTCCAGTACACTGCATTCACACACGGTCCAGTACACTGCATACACACACGGTCCAGTACACTGCATACACACACGGTCCAGTACACTGCACACACACACGGTCCAGTACACTGCATTCACACACGGTCCAGTACACTGCATACACACACGGTCCAGTACACTGCATACACACACAATAACACGTATTTTTTCCATTATCTGTTCCTGTGGTTGAGTGACCGTCGTAGGGTAAATGGCTAAAGGCAGCAGGGTAAAAAGGCGAGGCTAGTTTAGTGTGTATTGTGCTGGGCGAGGAGGGAGAAGTGAGACAGATGGGGATGCGTTGATAGGAGGAGGATGAGAAACTCTCTACACACTGATTTAAGGTCAGTGTTGCGTTTATCCCTCTATGGTAATGGTTATGATTTGGGGAGAGAACAGATCCTAGATCTGTATCTAATGGGTACTTATGGTGATATGGAATTGAAGTTCAGCTGAAGATAGCCAAACCAACTCTTCTACCATTAAAAGTAAACACATGAATATGACAGCAACATTGTGGATTGTTGCTAACTTCTACAGCTTTTCCAACATCCCCTACAGCAATGTGTTTTGTGAATTATGCCAGTATAAAACATGGCACAGGCATCGTCAACAGAATCCACTGAGCTATTCCATTGCACATCTCACGCAGCCGCAGCGTCATTTGAATTCATTCATTAAAAATCATATGAGTACATGCTTTGCTGCACTTTAATTTCTTAACTTGACAATTTTATGTATGACATCCCGCATTGCTCTGACAACGGATCTAATCGCCACGGGAACCAGCCTGTTTATGTCTGCTCAGCTTTGAAGAAGGAGAAGAGTTTCTATTTCATTTTAATAATAATAACACTTCAGCCAAGTTCTTCTCAATAAAGAGAGTGACTGGGCAGAGGAAGCCAACACAACCTGTCCTCCATATGAAAACAAAATCAGGGGGGGTAGAGAGGAGGAAGATCACTCTCTCTCTCTCTCTTTCTCTCTCTCTCTCTCTCACACCTAGATCTTCTGCACAGATTCTGCCAGACCTGGGCCCTGACAGTAAATCTCAGAAAGACAAAAATAAAGGAGTTGCAAAAAAGTTCCAGTTGCCAGGACCACAAATACAAATTCCATCTAGACACCGTTGCCCTAGAGCACACAAAAAACTATACATACCTCGGCCTAAACATCAGCGCCACAGGTAACTTCCACAAAGCTGTGAATGAGCTGAGAGACAAGGCAAGGCCTTATATGCCATCAAAAGCAACATAAAATTCGACAAAATTAAGATCTGGATAAAAATACTTGAATCAGTTATAGAACCCATTTCCCTTCATGGTTGCGAGGTCTGGGGTCCGCTTACCACAAAATGGGACAAACACCAAATTGAGACTCTGCATGCAGAATTCGGCAAAAATATCCTCTGTGTACAACGTAAAACACCAAATAATGCATGCAGAGCAGAATTAGGCCGATACCCGCTTTTACCAAAACCCAACCTTCCATAACGAAGCCATCACCTACAGAGAGATGAACCTGGAGAAGTCTCCTGAGCAAGCTGGTCCTGGGGCTCTGTTCACAAACCCAAACACAACTCACAGACCCCCAAGACAGCAACACAATTAGAACCAAACAAATCATGAGAAAAAATTAAAATAATTACTTGACACATTGGAAAGAATTAACAAAAAACTGAGCAAACTAGAATGCTATTTGGCCCTAAACAGAGAGTACACCGTGGCAGAATACCTGACCACTGTGACTGACACAAACTTAACAAAAGCTTTGACTATGTACAGAATGAGCATAGCCTTGCTATTGAGACAGGCCGCCATAGACAGACAAGGCTCTCAAGAGAAGACAGGCTATGTGCACACTGCCCACAAAATGAGGTGGAAACTGAGCTGCACTTCCTAACCTCCTGCCAAATGTATGACCATATTAGAGACACATATTTCCCTCAGATTACACAGATACACATAGAATTCGAAAACAAACCCAATTTTGATAAACGTCCATATCTATTAGGTGAAATATCACAGTATGCCATCACAGCAGCAAGATTTGTGACTTGTTGCCACAAGAAAAGGGCAACCAGTGAAGAACAAACACCATTGTAAATACAACCCATATTTATGTTTATTTATTTTCCCTTTTGTACTTTAATTATTTGCACATAATATGACATTTGTAATGCCTTTATTCTTTGAAACTTTTGTAAGTGTAATGTTTACTGCTAACTTTTTGTTGTTTATTTCACATTGTTTAATTATCTAGTTCACTTGCTTTGGCAATGTTAACATATGTTTCCCATGTCAATAAAGCCCCTTAAATTGAAATTGAAATGAATAAAATAAATTGAGAGAGAGATGGGAGAGACGGGAGTCTTCGCCTAAACATTTTCAAAAGGATCCACTGTGAAAGTGTCAATTGCAAAGTTCCTCAAAAAGGTCAAACTATTATTTCCACCAAGCTTCATCATCATCTTCATCGCTTGATTTGTTCAATCAGAAAACCTAACATGCTTTCGTTTGGTGATGTTTTCTACAGAAAACGGGAGACTCTAAAGCCAATGAAGCTGTGTTGGTACTCCTGTAACAGATAAAGATGATCACAAGGCTATATTGTGTTAGAGGTCATAATTCCGACAAGGTAAACAAGTCATAAAGGAGATTACTGTATGTGTGTCCAGGGGCCTAATACTGTATTACCAGCATATTACCATCAGTCACAATATGGAATAATAGCCAGCATTACAGTAATGAGGAAACAGAACAGTCTACTAAACACACAGATCAATATGTCAAATAGAAAGCAGATGATCCTATATGTCTAACATTATGATTACCAGACAATTTCATATGTTGTATCATTATGAACATAACAGTACACTAATGTTGCTGGTGCATGTATGAAGGTGACTGGGATGTTTAAAAATAATCAATTTTGGTGTGTTTAGAATATTAAATCCTACATTTATGCCACATTTACATAATCGTCGTTTATCAGACGCTCTTATCCAAAGCGACTTACAATAATTGCATGATGGTATTAGGATTCATATAGTTTTTCATGTAAAACACGTCAAGTGCATCATTAGGAAAATGCATGTAGACAAAATGAACGTTCCCACTGGGCAGAAACATCATCAATTCAACGTTAATTCCACGTTAGTTCAAAGTAATTACATTGGAATGACATGGTAACAATGTTGATTCAACCAGTGTGTGACCAGTGGGTGGAAAGGTTTTAGCTAGTGACTGGAAAACCTTTTGTTTCTGGCATCCCGTGGTGAGAGCTGCACCAAGGTAAAACCATAACACATCGGATTAAATGACAAGATTTGAGATGCATTTATGGAGAGCGATAAAAGCTCAAGGGTTAAAACAACAAAAACAATCCCATGACTGAAACTTAAGTCGATCTCAGATTGATTGTCTGGGGCCAAGTTAACCTCCCCTGTCATGTACGAAAATCAGGACCATTGTGCTTTTAGGGAAAGAGTATATTTTGTACATGTGTTAAACTATGAGTTTGACCAAATCTAGTCCTCTTGCTTATGGGGTCTGGGGTCCTCCCTGGGATAATTTGTATGTAGAAGGACTGAGAAGCTCAGTTCTGGTGACTTTTTAAAAGGACATTCTACTCCAAAATATATGAAAATAAAATGATGCTGACGCGATCTAAAATATAATTTTCACTTCCAGAAATGGGCCCAGGGGATTTGTGCATCTGCATATACCCCATTTGTCAAAACATCCTGATTGTTATTATTATTCATAAATATGTATATGTAAATAATTATTCATTGTTATTCACTCATAATTATGTTTTTTCAAATGTATATTACAAAGTTTGGAGGGTGTTTGAATATAAACCTAATGTACGTTTTATGATACACAGAAAGTGTTTTTTAAACAGAATAAAAGTACTTCAATCTATATATTGGTGTTTTATGGAGAGTGTTGTGTGGTCCTCCCACTATGACCCGTCGGGAAAGCATGCAGTTTATTATAATTATAGTTATTATAACTATTACGGATAAGAGCGATATTATTTATATTTGTCAAATGGCAGCATAGCATCGATCATCATGTCACCAGAATAAGACCCTGGATATTTATTGAAAGGAGCATCAAACTTACTTTCATGGCCTGTGAAATTCATCGCAATTTATTTAATCCGTAGCCTAATGAACTGCATGCTTTCCCGAGTAGTGACTCCAAGTCTACTTCGATATGATGGTTATTAAATCAATATTTGCGCATAAAGACGTTTCCACCGCCATGTCTCGCATAGTTCATTTTACAGACACAAAAAGATCCCATCATGTCGAACGAACAAATTGTCTGTAAGCATTTATAAAATTGTAGCGGCATTTAATGTTTCCATCTGCCCGGTCGTGCCTTTTTTCATGCATCAGGTAATTCATCCACATGACATGTTTGGATGGAAACATGGTTAGTGATTCATTAAATATCATGCAGCGTTGTGGATTGCAGAGAAGAGACAGGGGATGAATCCTCTGATTTCTCAAATGAGTTTCCAACACCTACCAAAAAACCCCGTCCCTCAGAGCAACAAAGTGGTGCCTGGGGACGACACAGACTGGTGCCAAAGCCTCTGATCCCTTTAAAGCCCTGTTACAACATGTCAAAATGAAATGTGTCTGAATGAAAAAGAATCAAACCAAAACAACCAGTCAGTGAGAATACGTTATGAGAGGAGAAAAGCATTAGGACGTTTTTTAAGCACGTCTTTAAAGAACCATGCTATGATTGAGCTAATTTTCCAAGCCATTTTACTATATGTGTGAGTACATAAACCATAGTAGACATAGATGCAGTACTCCCTCCAATAATAAATGCTATCGCTTTAACCATTAAAACGACCGTTAAGCCCAATGAGAGAACTGAACAGCAATACTTAGATACAGCTTCCGTTTAGCATTAGGATTTCAATAAGGTTTAACCACCACACAATGCAGTGGCTAATGCTCAGTGGCAAGACTAATCCGCTTACCACTTATACTCACAGATACAGGGCCTGAACACCCCAGAGAGTTGATAGTATACTCTTCATAGAGTCATTCTGAAAATTGTTGGCTGCTGAAAAAAGTGTTTGTAAAGGCAGCTCCGAAAGGGCTTTAAAGCGATGGTATAAAAAACGGGATTGAAAAGGGGTGGATATCCTACACTGTAAAAATAGAAAGTCTCAAAGCACCATGATTGTGTAATGAAACCATGGAATGTAGTGCAGCTATTGAGATCCTGTGTTTGGAGGGTGTTTGAATGAAACCCAATGTACGTTTTATGATAGGAAGAAAGTGTTTTTTAAACAGAATAAAAGCACTCTGAAACACCCAAAGTGGTTCCTCTAAAACCCTTTTTTTTGGTTTTGTTAAATGTAACCTTTATTTAAACTAGGCAAGTCAGTTAAGAACAAATTCTTCTTTACAAGGACGGCCTACCCCGGCGAAACCCGGACGACGCTGGGCCAATTGTGTGCCGCCGTATGGGACTCCCAGTCACGGCCGGATGTGATGCAGCCTGGAATCTTGCAATGGTTCTTCAATCTGAATATTGTTGTTTTAAAGGGGTTGTTGTATGTAAAACGCAGCATCGAAAAAATGCTGTCTCTCATACAATCAAATGGTTAAGAAATGCAAATGATTTATAGCCTAAATATTGATTGATGGTAAGGGCATGTGTCACGACTTCCGCCGAAGTCGGCTCCTCTCCTTGTTCGGGCGGCGTTCGGAGATCGACGTCACCGGCTTTCTAGCCATCGCCACTCCATTTTTCATATATCCATTTGTCTTGTCTTGTTTCCATACACACCTGGTTTTCATTTCCCCAATTAATCTACTTGTATTTAACCCTCTGTTTCCCATCGTGTTTTGTGTGTAATTGTTTCATGTTATGTGGTGTTAGTTTACGCCCTTTACTTTTATGTTCCATTTTTTGAGCGTGTTTGATTTGTTCCGTTTTTGGAGCGCGTTTGATTTATGTAGTGCTCTCGTTTTTTTAAGCGCGTTTGATTTATGTAGTGCTCTCGTTTTTTGAGCGGGTTTGATTTATGTAGTGCTCTCGTTTTTTCAGCGAGTTTGATTTATGTAGTGCTCTCCTTTTTTCAGCGAGTTTGATTTATGTAGTGCTCTCCTTTTTTCAGCGGGTTTGATTTATGTAGTGCTCTCGTTTTTTCAGCGCGTTTGATTTATGTAGTGCTCTCCTTTTTTCAGCGGGTTTGATTTATGTAGTGCTCTCGTTTTTTCAGCGAGTTTGATTTATGTAGTGCTCTCGTTTTTTGAGCGGGTTTGATTTATGTAGTGCTCTCGTTTTTTAAGCGCGTTTGATTCATGTAGTGCTCTCGTTTTTTCAGCGAGTTTGATGTATGTAGTGCTCTCGTTTTTGGAGCGCGTTTGATTTATGTAGTGCTCTCGTTTTTTCAGCGGGTTTGATTCATGTAGTGCTCTCCTTTTTTCAGCGCGTTTGATTTATGTAGTGCTCTCCTTTTTTCAGCGAGTTTGATTCATGTAGTGCTCTCGTTTTTTGAGCGCGTTTGATTTATGTAGTGCTCTCGTTTTTTCAGCGCGTTTGATTCATGTAGTGCTCTCGTTTTTTGAGCTCGTTTGATTTATGTTCTCGTTTTTTGTTTTCTCCCATTCTCTCTCTCTCTCTCTCTCTCTCTCTCTCTCTCTCTCTCTCTCTCTCTCTCTCTCTCTCTCTCTCTCAATTCAATTCAAGGGGCTTTATTGGCATGGGAAACATATGTTTACATTGCCAAAGCAAGTGAAATAGATCATAAACAAAAGTGAAATAAAAAATTTAAATGAACAGTAAACATTACACTCACAGAAGTTCCAAAAGAATAAGGATATTATGCCTATATACACTATTGTAACGATGTGCAAATAGTTAAAGTACAAAAGGGAAAATAAATAAACATAAATATGGGTTGTATATTTCTTGTATATTTCTCTTTTCTTGTGGCAACAGGTCACACATCTTGCTGCTGTGATAGCACACTGTGGTATTTCACCCAGTAGATATGGGAGTTTATCAAAATTGGGTATGTTTTCGAATTCTTTGTGGATCTGTGTAATCTGAGGTAAATATGTGTCTCTAATATGGTCATACATTTGGCAGGAGGTTAGGAAGTGGAGCTCAGTTTCCACCTCATTTTGTGGGCAGTGTGCACATAGCCTGTCTTCTCTGAGGGCCAGGTCCGCCTACGGCGGCCTTTCTCAATAGCAAGGCTATGAACACTCTGTACATAGTCAAAGCTTTTGTTAAGTTTTGGTCAGTCACAGTGGTCAGGTATTCTGCCACTGTGTACTCTCTGTTTAGGTCCAAATAGCATTCTAGTTTGCTCAGTTTTCTGTTAATTCTTGCCAATGTGTCAAGTAATTATTGTTTTGTTTTCTCATGATTTGGTTGGGTCTAATTGTGTTGCTCTCCTCTCTCTCTCTCTCTCTCTCTCTCTCTCTCTCTCTCTCTCTCTTTCTCTCTCTCTCTCTCAGACATCTCAAAGTGATTGACTCATGATCAGTATCTGACTGTGTCCCCTCTCCTCCCACCTTCCTTCACACCTCTTCCCTACCTAATGGTGGCCTGATTCGGCGCCACCATCATCTCACCTCAGCCTCTTTGAGGCTCCAGGTCATGATTCAGACCCTCCTCCTGACTTTTGTCATCACTGTCTTTTTCAGCCTGCTAAGAGATGGCACACAGCACTCAGACGACCAGCATGGATGATAAGCTGTCTGTACCGCTGTTTGAAATAAAATATGGAAGCCGGGGACATAAGAACGAGACAGGGAGATTGGACTATCATCCTATAGTCTCACTTCAAAACAGTGGATTATAATAATGTATTGGACAGTTGTTCCATTTTAGAATAAGGACAGCAGAGTTCAGTTCTATTCCAAACTACAGACAGTCAGAATCAGTTCTTCTAAGTCAATGAGGAAGGTTATAGAGGAAGGTTATAAAGTGAAATATATAAAGACTTTTCTAGAATGATGCACTCGAAAAGAAGTGCTGAGATGTTCTTCCTACATCTTGCTTACAGTACCTCAGGGGCATGAAAAGACAAAGGAAGCAAATAGCTTTGATGAATATGGCAGGTACCATGCTTGATAAATATTTGATGCTATTGATGGAGATGGGCTTGTGTGTTCAGAATGAGAGTAGTGGATAAAGCCAGTCATAATGCAATGGCTTCAAGCACAAAGCCAAAGCGCGATAGCTGGGTCTTTGAACGTTGGACTAACATCAACCAACACATGAGATGTGAATCAGATATTGATTATATATCATAATTTATACAACGGGTGGGTCTAATCCTGAATGCTGATTGGTTAAAAGCACATTCCAGGCGGTGTCTGTTCCACAAGTTACCACCGGCTAAATCTATAACGTTAAATGCCTATTTACTCTGTTCCATATGATTGCGCAATCCACTGTCTCATCAGCCCAGCCAAGCAATATATAAACTTGATCTCCACTATAAAAAGCATCTAGACCTTATCTCACATTTCTTTTAGACTAACATTTAGTTTTCAACAGCGGAGATTTGTATAAACCTTGCTGTCTGTCTCTCTGACATTTGCATCAGTGTTTCAATATTCAAATTCGATCTCCAGCTGTCCCATAGTAATGAACATGTCGGGATGAGACAGAGAGGAAGGCAGCGTTCTCAACCAGTCGAAATCATGATACAGCGGGCATCATCATTATGCATATATACAAAGAAATGTCAATTGAAAAAAGGTAAAACGAACTGAAGTGCAGCTAGTATGCAGTCTTTACCGCTCTAGTTTGAAGTGATTAGCGGTGTTGTTGGCTAGCTCCTCTGAACAATAGTGTCCTGACGAGTGAGCACATTTTCTATGCCAGGTGAAATCATGCCTCATTAGCTCATTGTTATGGATGTATCCAAATAAATGTCACTAGAAAACAGCTTCAACAAATGCAAATGAAGCTACTTGCTGTTATTCTGGCTTTTTGACGTGAATGTAAGTTAGCCGTAGTCAGCTAGCTAGCTAGCAAGGGATAAGAACGTTACCAGCCAGTATGACAATATAACATTTAGAACGAACGACTGGGTCGCATCCATAGATACAGAAGAAAAAGACTGAATGACTGGCAACCGAACCAATAGAACGAATGACCAGCCGGCTTGGGTAGCAACCCTAGATTTGTCTCGGGACTATATCTTGTGGAAGGATGAAATAGTATGAATAAATTCATCAAAATGATGTTTTTAATGAAAATATGTCAATCATTATTTGAATATGTTGGTAACCCGTTGTATAAAAGTGATAAGACTGATAACACCCATGCCAATATATCCTCCAAACACAGGCTTCTCGGGCATGATCACTTAAAGAGAATAATAACCTGAGTCTATGATTAAGGTGGTCATATACAATACAATGAACTACAGCCAGTGAATAGAATATACTGATATGTTCCATCATTTTTTGCATTTTGGTTTTCTTTCAACATTATTCTGAAACTATGAAGCTGGGTATGCATTTGAATTAGTATGGTGTGAACTCTGACTAAACTTGTGATTTGTCTAACCTTTCCTGATGAATCTAAATACATGTAATTTAGGAGTCATTTACAATACTGTCACCTGTAATCAGTGAGATATGACAGAGAGATGGTCATCAGCTAGACTAGACAGGACACTGAATTTATGACACTCTAATAACAGTGTTACAGAAACTAGAACTTGTGTGTGTGTGTGTGTGTGTGTGTGTGTGTGTGTGTGTGTGTGTGTGTGTGTGTGTGTGTGTGTGTGTGTGTGTGTGTGTGTGTGTGTGTGTGTGTGTGTGTGTGTGTGTGTGTGTGTGTGTGTGTGTGTGTGTGTGTGTGTGTGTGTGTTGGCTGAGTGACAGGTTGTAGGTGCCTTGTCAAATCAAATCTGAAATCAAATCAAATTGTATTTATCACATGCGCTGAATACAACATAACCTTGAAATGCTTACTTACAATCCCTTTCCTAACAATGCAGACTTAAACAGTAAGAAAAATTACTAAAATAAAAAAAGGAAATGGTAACACGACAAACGAATAAGTGTCAGTGTAGTATGTGTGAGTAAGTACAGAGCCAAATGCTTAAACTTAAGAGGTTAAGCACATTTTTACTCCTGAACTTATTTAGGCTTGCCATAACAAAGGGGTTGAATACTTATTGACTCAAGACATTTCAGCTTTTCATTTTTAATACATCTGTAAAAAAAATATCTAAAAACTACTTCACTTTGACATTATGGGGCAGTGTGTGTAGGCCAGTGACACAGTCATCCGGAACAACTGGTGCTTGCATGCGTGGTTCGGTGTTGCTTGCCTCGAAGCAAGCATACAAGGCATTTAGCCCATCTTTTAGGCTCGTGTCACTTCGCAGCTCGCGGCTGGGTGACAGTTTGCAAGTTTGCCACATTCGACGAGTGTCAGAGCCGGAGGGCGTAACGGGATTTCTTATAAGCGTCCGGATTAGTGTTCCGCGTCCGGATTTATGTTGCCTGTAATCCAATACCATCGGATGAATCTCAGAACATATTCCAGTCTGTGCTAACGAAACAGTCCTGTAGCTTAGCATCCGCTTCATCGGACCACTTCAGTATCACTGGTACTTCCTGTTTGAGTTTTTGCTTCACCAGGAGGATAGCGTTATGGTCAGATTTGCCAAATGGAAGACAAGGGAGAACATTGCGTCTCTGTGTGTGGGGTAAAGGTAAGCTAGAGTTTGTCTTACCTCTAGTTGCACAGGTGACATGCTGGTACACACGAGGGAGGATGGATTTCAGTTTTCCTGCATTAAAATCACAGGCCAATAGGAACGCAATTACACAGGTGAGCATTTTCTTGTTTGCTTATGGCCCTATACAGCTCGTTGAGTGTGTATTAGTGCCATCATCGGTTTGTGGTGGTAAATAAACATCTACGAAAAATATAGATGAAAACTCTCCTGGTAAATAGTGTGGTCTGCAGCTTATCATGAGGTATTCTAACTCAGGCGGGCAGAACCTCGAGACCTCCTTAATGTTAGAGATTGGCGCACCAGCTGCTGCCTTACTACGACCAGGCTGTGCCAGGGAGATGGCAGCGCCACGTTGCCAGGGTTTGTGTGTGTCATGGAGATGGCATTGCCACCAGGGCACCATAGAGTCTGGCACTGTGGAACCCATTCCCAACGACCATCTGTTCCTGCTTTGTGACATACACACACACACACACACACAGACATACACACACACGCCATTCTATTAAGATTCAGTAGGAGTGTGGGGCTGTGGGAGTGGTGTGGGACTACTCATCATTGTGAGACGGGAGCAGCAGGGCAGGTGTAGGAGACGGTGTGAGAGACACAACCCAGCACAGGGATGCAGTATTGTACAATAACCTGTCTGGCAAAAACAAGTCACCCTTTGTAATATACCGCAGAGAGAATCCCCCAAATTAGTATTCCTCAAGTCTTGTTGGCTTAGAGGTGTGAGTGTTTGTGAGTGTGTGTGTTTGTTTGTTTGTTTGTTTGTTTGTTTGTTTGTTTGTGTGTGTGTGTGTGTGTGTGTGTGTGTGTGTGTGTGTGTGTGTGTGTGTGTGTGTGTGTGTGTGTGTGTGTGTGTGTGTGTGTGTGTGTGTGTGTGTGTGTGTGTGTGTGTGTGTGTGTGTGTGTGTGTGTGTGTGTGCGAGTCTACTTCAGAATATCTTAACAGCTAACAAAATAAATCCTAAAATAACCATAGTCTAAGTGGAATTACAAAGTAACTAATTAAAAAAACTATTCTGTGTACTCCATGAAAAGACAAGCTTCCACAGTGTGTGTAGGGGTGTGACTGATAAACACAGCTAAATGATTCTGCCAACACCTTGTCGAAGACAGCAAACTCATTAGAGCTTAATCCTGAGAGCTCAGTCAACATGTAATCACTACTCACTACACAACAACATAATGGTTCTAAATAGCACCAGATAGAGGTTCTTTGGCTTGTAACCATAGCGGAACCCTTTTTGTCATGATTCTTTATAGAGCCTTTATGGAGAAAGGTTCTTTATTTAACCATTCTCAATCTGAAAGGTTTTTTAAAGATCTTTTTGAAGAAACCATACCGGGTTCTTTATTCTGGTCAACCAGATTATATAGTTAAAATTCCATGGGTGTTATTATTGTATTAATTGACAAGTTGAATCTAGTGAGATACCTCTGGAACAGCTGGGGGTCCCTGAGGAGAGAACTGAGAACCACTGACTGATTTAGTCAACCATTCTCAAGTGACACAAGGCCAAATGTCACAATCCGTAGTCATATATAATACATAATGGCATAACACAACGTATCAGATCCACTGGAATGACACTAACTCACGGCTGCACAAAAAGAGCTGTGCGCAAACCACGCCCACAAATGTTCTGATGAGCCGCCTCCCATACATTTTAATTATCACTAAAAGAGCAAATAACCCATGTGCGAACTGTAAAGAACCATTGAAAAGCTCAAAGGATTATTTGAGTCAGTAGGGTTCCACATAGAACCATCACCCTTCCCAAAGAACCCTTGTGTACACAACAACAACAACGAAAATAACTTTTTTGTTGCGCTGTCTTTTCTCTCGTAGCCTGAGTCTGGCTAACTTCAGTATATGAAAAAGTCTTCATTAACTTCTTGCGACTACAGGGGGTGCTGTTCCGAATTAGCATTTTGTCGTCTCCAAATTAAACTGCCTAGTACTCAATTCTTGCTCGTACAATATGCATATTATTAATTCTATTGGAAAGAAAACACTTTCTAGTTTCATACAAAGTTGGAATGATGTCTGTGGGTGACCCAGAACTCTTTCTACAGCGAAATCCATGACAGACAGTGAAAGGTCTGAGAGCGAAGCTCTGGTTTCAGATCAGTTTTTAAGGTCTCTGTCTATCCTATGGAACGACACGAACTGCACCCGCCTTCCCCTGGATGTCAGTAACCAATGAGAAGTGGAATGGGCCTTCTCCGTAGCTCTCAGAGGTTATAAAAGACCAAGGAGTGAGAGTAGCCCCCCTTTCGACGCTCGCCCTTACGCAGGAAGGGACCTCCGGACGCCATTTTCACAGGCTCGGTTATCAACTTGAAATGTATCCGTCTGTAATTTAATTCGATATAGGACTTAGAAACATCATAAGGTAGTTAATTTAAACCGTTTTATAGGAAATTATATCCGTTTAGTGCGATTTTGAGGAATTTCTTTGTTGTGCACTCTGAAACTTTGGACACGTTTTTGGGTCCCGTTCGATCGTTAGTGGATATTTCGAAGGACAGAGGACATCTATCGACCAAAAGACGTTTATAACATAGAAAGGATACATTGCCCAAGAATATGATGGAAGAACAGCTCATAGTAAGCAATATTTAATATGATAAATTGTTGTTCTGTCGAAATATTTTAAACGCATATTTCGCCATTTTGTTTGGTGTAGCTTCACTTGGCGAACCCTGTATTGAAAAGTAAGGATAATTTTACAAATGTAAATCAGCGGTTGCATTAAGAACTAATTTGTCTTTCGATTCCTGTCAACCCTGTATTTTTTAGTCAAGTATATGATTAGCTTTCAATTAAACTAGATCACTCTGATAGATGACGTCAGACATATTGAGGCTTGATTTCCTAGTATTTTTATTGTGTAACCACGGTTTTGTATGGCTAAATATGCACCTTTTCGAACAAACTGTATATGTATGTTGTAAAATGATGTTACAGGAGTGTCATCGGAAGAATTCTGAGAAGGTTAGTGAAAAAATTAATATCTTTTGGCGATGTTGACGTTATAGCGCTCTTTGGCTGGAATCGATGCTCTGGTAACGTTTGCACATGTAGTATGCTAACTTATCGATTTATTGTGTTTTCGCTGAAAAACGCTTAGAAAATCTGAAATATGGTCTGAAATCACAAGAACTGGGTCTTTCCATTGCTATGCTTTGTCTATTTTTATGAAATGTTTTATGATGAGTAAATTGGTCATACACGTTGCTCTATCTAGTAATTCTAGTCGATTTGTGATGGTCGGTGCAATTGTAAACTGTGATTTCTACCTGAAATATGCACTTTTTTCTAACAAAAACTATCCTATACCATGAATATGTTATCAGACTGTCATCTGATGGTTTTTTTTATAGGTTATTGGCTATCAATATCTTAGTTGAGCCGAATTGGTGATAGCACCTGAAGGAGTAAGAAACTGATGGAGTTAGAATAGTGGTGTATTTTGCTAACGTGTTTAGCTAATAGATTTACATATTTTGTCTTCCCTGTAAAACATTTTAAAAATCTGAAATGGTGGCTTTATTCACAAGATCTGTATCTTTCATCTGGTGTCTTGGACTTGTGATTTAATGATATTTAGATGCTACTATCTACTTGTGAAGCTATGCTAGCTATGCTAATCAGTGTGTGGGGGGTGGGGGGTGATCCCGGATACGGGGTTGAGGTTCGGTAAAGGTTAAAGTATTAGATAGGAGATGACAACTTCCTGGGTTCAGGGCCTCCATTATCAATGCGTTGGCACAAACCTGAGCGTAAATCATGTGTGGGATCATTTCCACGTGTAGTGTGATATTTATCAAGATGAACAATTGCTTGGGAGTGTGCTTACAACCATGGCACAGCCATTACTATGCCTAGGTACAGTGCCAAGTGGTGGGATAAGGGAACTGCTTGTCAAGCGTAGAATGGGGAAAATATATGTTGAAAAATGTGTGAAATTGTAAGAGTATTAGTTAAATAATTTTTCTATTTCCATTGTGAATTCATGCAACTTATCTTGACATGCTATATAATATTACCCAATCAGTGCATTTGTTACGCTAACACTCCATGTAATGTACAGTCCTTTGTTAAATTAGGCATACACGTGAAACTGAGATAATGGGAAATCCAATGAGAGATGGCTGATCTTGTTCTGTTGGAAGATTTGGCACACGCTGCATTTCCCATAGAGCTTGTTTTTAGAGACGGGTGGGACTTTTTCTGCAGAAAGTACTTATGGGCTCATCAGTTATCATTTCCCAAAACCAATGTTATAGGATTTTTTTGCAAAGATTTAAGACCTACTTTAAAAAGTAATTCTGTCTTTTTGGCAACGGGAGCTAGCTGATCAGCATTTCACAGTCCGCCACGAGACAATGTTTTGGCTGAAATCCTCAGCAAGACGAACAGTATCACATACAATTTCCATACACCATCGCATACCAGAGGGGGGTTTCTTTGCCATGATGCCATCAATGTGTTCCCAAATACGAACGGAGCAACAAACGGCACCCACATCACCATAAAATCACCAAAACAACTGAAACTATGTGAACAGAAAGGGTTTCCACACTTAATGTGCAGGTGATAGGTTATGTGATGCGCAAACGATGCTGCTGAATGTGATGGCAAGGAGGCCCGACTCTTTCACTCTGCAGAACAGAAATGTTGGCCTATACGGCTACAGGAGGGAGCTGTTGAGGATGGATGGCTTATTGGTGAGTGTTGCCTCCTCATTTCAAGTATATTCGCCACTGTAAAAGCAGCTTGATTGTCCTATTGGTCCCCTTATTTTTACTGGTCAAGCCACAACTGAGTGAGCCAAATAAAACCTTTTGGTTGTACTCAATCTCTGACACTAGCACTTCTTTTTCAGGCTCGTAAATCTTTTTTTCCCCCGTTGCTTTTTTTGGGTAGCCTATTGTATATTTCCCACAGGTTTTTAAAAGAATGATTTTGACAATATACAGTTAATTATAGCCAAGGTTGTGCACGAGCACTGAGGCTGAGAACAATTGGTATTTACTTATGTTTGGTGTGCGGATGATGCTCGAAGGTTTGTTTGATAAATCACACGTTTTCTATGCGTACAACCATTCTATATTCCGTTCGTAAAAATAGTTTATACGCAATATTGATAAATGAGGCCCCTGGAGCTTGGTTTATTAACCTGGTGTCTGGTGAGGAGAGGATCGACCCCCAGGGAAGAGCATGAAGGGGAAAGCAAGGCAAGCATATATATCTCTCTCTCTCTCTCTCTCTCTCTCTCTCTCTCTCTCTCTCTCTCTCTCTCTCTCTCTCTCTCACACACACACACACAGTTCACAGGATGCTGTTATATGTATGAAGGTTCTGTACAGTATAAACTTAGGCTAGAAAATAAAATAATAAAAAGTGAAAAACTCTATTTGATATTATATATTACTCTGAGGTTACAAGACCTCACTTCATATTACATACTGAAATAGCCAAAGCACTAGATGTGAGCACTGTTAGGATATGAACAAACAGAAAAACAAAGAAGCACAGTAGGATAACCATGACTTTGCTTTGAGTAAAAACAGTGGACAAAGTTCAGGAGCGTTTCATAGCTCAACTGTCCAACGGCGTGAAAACACACTAAACAAAGACATTTACCAGGTCAGAAAACAAGAGAATGTGGAGGAATAACCTTTGTTCCAAGAGGAGAGAAGAGGAGAAGAGACATTCTAACATTTCACAATCAATAAAGCTTATACCCTAGCTAGACAGGCAGGGGCATTGAAATTCCAACATCAGCTATTTGGCTCCTTTACTCTGTTGTATAAAGAGGAGACTGTTAGAATGTGGATAGACAGAAGCGCTGAAAAACACCGTAGACGATAGTTTTTACTCAAAGAAAAGTAAACAGACCGGAGGAAGTGAACACCTTTTTGTTTAGCTCAACTGTCCAAAAGCGCGAAAACACACTAATATGTTTACCAGGACGGAAAACAAGAAAAAACAGAGAGTGAGGAGATACTGTATAAAGAGAGGAGAGAAAAGGAGAAACCTTCTAGCATTGCACATTCAATAAAGTGTTTATTGTTGCTAACCAGGCAGGGAACTCTCCAAGATGTTGTACTCCAAGATGTTGTACTACTGTTTTACTCCTCCACTCATTATGACAATTGGTGAAGAAAGAAAAACATTATCTCTATAAGGTCTTTGGCTCCTTTACTATGTTGTTTAAATAAAATGATATATGAAGAAGATGCTGCTTTCTTGTTTGGAGGGTCCATTTGAAAATCCTACTTAAAGTTGTTTTTGTCTTTTTATGTTTTCAATCAAGCAAAGGAAGCCAATCCTAATTGGTGGAGAATCGTGGTACGGATGTGATACAACCATGTACAAACGTGCGCGCGCACGCACGCTCACGCACGCACGCTCACGCACACACACCTTCCAATAAAAAAAATTGTATTCTAATTTTCAAATTTTACATTTCATTTTTCACATGCGCCGAATACAACAGGTGTAGACCTTACAGTGGAAATGCTGAATACAACAGGTGTAGACCTTACAGTGGAAATGCCTACTTACAAGCCAAATACAACAGGTGTAGACCTTACAGTGGAAATGCTGAATACAACAGGTGTAGACCTTACAGTGGAAATGCTGAATACAACAGGTGTAGACCTTACAGTGGAAATGCTGAATACAACAGGTGTAGACCTTACAGTGGAAATGCTGAATACAACAGGTGTAGACCTTACAGTGGAAATGCTGAATACAACAGGTGTAGACCTTACAGTGGAAATGCTGAATACAACAGGTGTAGACCTTACAGTGGAAACTTAAAAGCCCTTAACCAACAATGCAGTTCAGAAAAAGAGAGTTAAGAGAATATTAACTAAATAAACTAAAGTAAAAAAAGATTTTGAAAAAAAGAAAGATAAAAAAAGTCACACAATAAAATAATGAGGCTATATACAGGGTGCAGGTTAGTCGATTTGTAAATGTAGGTAGGGGTAAAGTGACTATGTATAGATAATAAACAGCGAGTAGCAGCAGTGTAAAAACAAAGGGGAGGGGGGTCTATGTAATTGCAAATTCCTCTGTAATTCATTACACAGGTTTTAGCTCAGGATCAAACAGATGACCAAACATAGACACAGAAAACTCCCCAGTGTTAAATTAACACTGAAAGTGTGGACCTGTATAGACACTGAACAGTGTTGAATTAACACACTGCTTTATAAGCATATTTCTCATATTTTAGTCTTCCCAACCCTGGCAGTCATTCTGAATGCAGGTTGCAGGTGATTAAACATTCCTAAGTTTTGTCCATTGTCTATTTGGGTCCACACTTTTAGTGTTACTTTAAATGTAATACTGGAGAATTTGTTGTGCATCTATAATTCCCTCTGTCTCTGGACACTCGATCCCACTGTCTCTGGACACACAGCATTGGACTTGGCCTCTGATAACAATTCCTTTTCAACACAGTCTCTGCTGTAGTAACACATTCTAGCCTCTTTCATACCTGGCACTGACATGGGTCCTGAGTCCTGATCTTGTCCACATTCTGATTGTGCATTGTCAGAAATGTGTCGATACACATGATATTAAAATGTGTCTCTTATCTGACCACTGTGTCCACATTGTGACCAGATTTGCAGATCACTACCTATATGCACATTTTTTCACAGCTATTCTTTCAAAATAATATTTATTTATTTTGAGATTTATATTGATGGCATAAGTCAATGGTGCCACCTGTCAGTGATTTTAGAGAGCGGAATAATGAGGATTTAAAAGGTTTTACTGGCCAGGTCTGTTTACACTGTTTAGACATCCAGACACAATGCGTGCCTGACTACCTCCGGAGGTGGTCAGGATGATATGATCACAAAACAGATTACAATGCGTCTTTTAATCATCTACACCTGTCTAAAAATATGGTCCCAATCAGGGATGAGATGAGGACAAATAAGGCATGTTAAAACCAGTTATTAACAGAGTTTCTGTTACCTTTTACCTTGTGTGACTCACCATGCCAGGAACTGTGATTAATGTTGAGCTAAACACTATTTAAAGTAAACCCTGGTTCTAGATAGCTACCCAATGTGCAGGCTTTTGTTCCAGACCAGCAGTAACAAATCTCCTTTTATTCTGGTCTACTGCTCATCAACGCTTTGATTGGTAGAATCCTGGTTGCCAGATATTGTTCTGCGTTAGCCAACTCCTTCATCGTTGCCATGGCAAATGAAATAAAACAGTTGGCTAAAGTAAAGTAGAAATAGAGTTGCCGACCATGCAGGCTAGCGTGTCAGTGCTGGGTGGGAACAAAACCCTGCACCACCCTGTAGCTCTCCAGGACAAGGTTTGGCGACTGACCACTGAGACACGCAGACAGACGTGCAGGAAGCTCTGAGCAGGACGCGGCCAGTACCTCACAGACAGTCACTAATGGCAAAAGTAACGGTCAATCGATTGGCGGTCGCACGAGAATCGATAGGAATTGAATGGAATTGACGGTCAGTGCTAATGCGGATCAATAGTTGGTCATATGGCTCTGGTAGTGGAGTGATCAATTCCGGATGTCTGATAGACGTGATGACCCTCATTATAGTCTGACTGGTCAATGAGGCTGAGTGTTTCTCGCATTGATGAGCCATAGCTAACATTGACCACAGGTTAGCTAGAGCAGCTAACCCTGGATCCTGGACTACAGGGATTACTGTAGCTAGCATGACTAACACCATGTGACCCTAGGCATGGAGAACTCTGTAGCATAATAGTCGTAATAGGATAATTGTATTTGAACCCTAAACTTAGCCCCTAAGCCTAAAATAAAAATGTTCCCTGTGGGGACAGCAAAATGTCTTCTGGTCCACACGAGTACAGTAAAACCAAAACACACACACACCCATCCCTAGGATGCTGTAACTATGCTAAACCGTGCGAGTCGTGTTCGCCACACTAGGATAAAGTGAAACCATTAGATACACTCAGGCAGAACAGACACACAGTGTTAGAGACAGGAAACAGGAAAACTGTTACCACACCCTTCATTTCGTTTCAATATTTCCTTCAGAGGGGAAGGAGCGAGAGGAGCAAGAGCATTAGAGAGTGAGGAAACTGATAGGAGGGAGGGAGTGAATGTCATAAAGGCCAATGGGGAAATCCTGTTCACTTCTGGGCCCCTGATCATAACTCTATCTAAAGCTAACTAACTAAGCCTTACACCAGAACAGACAGGCCCACCCCTCCCAGCCCAGCCTATACAGTGGTAGGGGCGCTGTGTACCACACTACTGCTCATACCTCTGTGTGTGGACCTATAGATCTGTGCTCTAGAGAATTATGCAGTGCATGTGTATGGACATGTTTGGATGGACAGGTTTTCACACCCTAGATATCAGTGCAGTAAAGTAGCAAGATGGCAGCCGGGAAGGTGGTGTGTTGGCAGCGTTTTTTTATCTACGCTTTTATATTAACGCTTACAGATACTGGCCCTTTTTGTACATCAAGTCGATGTCCTTTTGACAAAGTATGCGGTTTTAATAAGAAGATCAGGTTCGAAGACCAGATTGGCACTAAGCATTTTGGCCATGGAAAATACACCCTATTTAACACGTTTGTATATTCTGTCACAGTCCCTACAATAGGGCGATTATGGTTGGGGGAAAATGACAAATAGATGGTGGAAACCTAATAATTACTCTTTGCCTGTTGCTGTCTGGAGATGTCCATCAGTGCCCGTTTTCTAGCGATAAATCCATTCGCTATAATAGAGAGGGTCAGAAAGGAAGGAGCAATGACCATCTCTTTCAAATGGCAGCGCAAATCCTGGAAGGAGCTTCATTGCGGCGATTGGACTGCATGGATTCAACAATCATCTTAAGTGGACAATTTCAGCTGACAGTTCCAAATGACGAGGAAAACTTGACTCTAGAAACGATTTTTTTCCCACGAGAGGACGACACATTCTTCATCTCAACGTTAGAAGTCTTCTTCCTAAGATTGAGGAAATTTGACTCCTCTCTAGTAACATGGTTGGATGGTTCGATAACAAACGTTGAGATTGAAGTTGAAAATGATGTAGTAATTAGAAGAGACCACAATCGCAAAGGCGGGGGACTTTGTACTTATGTAAAATCAGATATTGGGTTTAACTATAGATCAATCAGATTTAAACCATGGCGAGATTGAAGCTGTGTGGTTAGACATTTTATTACCAAAATGTAAACCTATTATAGGAACCTATTATAGACCACTAGACCAGTACAAGTTTTATGAATTGTTGGAGGAGACTTTGGTAAATCAGAAGTTATTGTTACTGGTGATTTTAATACAGATATGCTCAAAAAGGGCCATGCTACTTTTAAAGCTCTTAAGAATTGTTGTAATCTGTTTGCTTTATACCAGCTGATTAATGAGCCCACCAGGGTCTGTCCTTCTACCAAAACCACCATTGACCTTGTTGGTGTCGGATAGATCAAGGATATCAAACAGTGGGGTTGTAAACTATGGGCTCAGTGATCATTCTATAATTTTCTGTAGTAGGAAGGTTCAGAAAACAGTTTTTAATTGTCATAACTTAATACAAATTAGGGCTATGAAGAATTATAGTGCAGATATTTTTGTTAATTGTTTGAGCAAATTGGACTGGTCTGCTGTATTGAAATGCAATGAGGTGGAGAATGCCTGGGGCCATTTTAAATCATTGTTTTTACATGCTGTAGATAAACAGGCTCCTGTGAAACAGAATTAAGTAAAGACCTGAACCATGGATACATTATAACATTTTAAAGGCAATTAAGCAGAGAAATGAACGCTTTCTGGAGTTTAGGAAATCCAGGGCAGATGATATATTTATAGACTATAAGAAATTAGGTCAACGGGATGGTACAGAAGGCCAAGAAATAATATTATAATGACAGAATAGTTGAAAATAGGAACAATCTGAGTGAATCACGGAAGTGTCTGAAGCTGTTAGGTTACAGTAACAGATTAAAGACCAAAGCTCTCAATCTTAGGTTGGACATTGGAGAAAAGGTTACATCAGATAAGACCATGGTTGCAGACAGTCTGAATAGCTATTTTACAACTATAGCTAATACATTAGTTAGCAAGTTACCTAGTCAATCAGGTTGCTATGGGGAGAGTCATGTCCAGCAGTTTTACTCAGAGCAGGGTATTCAAGTAGATGATTTTCATTTGAAAAGGTGTCTGAGTCAACTGTGATTGAGAGGCTGAAAGAACTTCACCATTCCAAAGCAACTGGCCTTGACAACATTCCTGCCAGATCTCTAAAGGATGCTGCTGTAGTTACCACCCCCTGTATATCTCACATTGTGAATCTGTCTATTGAACTAGGGTGGTTTCCCAGTGAACTCACATTTGCAAGGGTCATTCCTTTAGAAAAAAAGGGAACAAGTTAGATCATGGAAACTATTGGCCTGTCTCAATCCTGTGTGCTTTATCGAAAGTCATGCAAAATATTATGTTCAAGCAGATTGACAGTTATATTTCCTTGCATAACCTATTCAATGAGCTCCAATCGGGCTTCAGGAAATCCCATTCCACTGACACCTGCCTAGTATATCTGACTGACCACATAAGGAATGAAGTAGACGGGGGAACATTTTGTGGTATGGTTATGTTAGATCCCCAAAAGGCGTTCGATACAGTGGATCATGAGGTTTTGTTAATCATACTAAGAGCCATGGGCTTTAACAACTTAGCAGTAAAATGGGTCAGCTCTTATCTGCAAGGAAGAAAATAGATGGTGGATGTGGATGGGACCCTGTCTAAACACAAAATCTTGAACTGTGGGGTACCCCAAGGGAGTGTGCTGGGTCCACTTTTATTTCTATTGTATATAAATCAGAAATCTGCCTGTACATGTCATATTTTCCTATATGCAAATTATTCTGCACTGTTGGTTTCCCACAAAGACAAAAATGTGGTTGAGAAAGCCCTCAGTGCTGATCTTCTGAATGCCAGTAAATGGCTATATGTCAATAAGCTGTCACTTCATCTTGGAAAAACAGAGTCCATCTTGTTCGGGTCCAAAGTGAAACTGAGGAAATCCCCAGATTTTAAGGTGGTAGTAGGTGACATAGTATTCGCAGCAAAATACTCTGTTAAGTATCTTGGATATGTGCCAAGACAGGGGAGAGCAAGGCACAAAATGTTATCACCAAAGTGAACCATAAAATTAGGTTCCTGGCTAGAACCTCCAAATATCTGGATAAGAATGCAATAGGGACATTGGCAGTGGCTCTTGTTCAGTACCACTTCGACTATCCATGCTCATCCTGGTACAATAGTGCCCCCAAGATATAAAAAAAAATATTTGGAGACATCTCAGAACAAATTAGTCAGGATTATTCTTAAACTTCCAGCACTTACGCATCTTGACTATTCCCACCTTGAAAGCCTTAGATGGCTTAAAGTGGAGGAGAGAGTTGCTCAGATTAAATTGTGTCTTGTACATAAGATTGTCCACAGTATGGTCCACAGATACTTATGTAACTACTTTAACGTAGTGAGGGATAACCATAACTATTCAACTAGGAGTGAAACTGACGCTGTTCCTTTTAGATTTAAAAGTGGTACGGGGAAAGAAACATTTTTATACTCGGCTGCCATTCTTTGGAATAATCTTCCAAAGAATTTGAAACTTCTAACCTCCATGGGTAGTTTCAAGTTCTCACTGAAAGAATTGCTAAATAGTAGCATGTCTCAAAAGTGAGTGGTAAGATTAAAGTAGGTGGCGGAGAGGGACATGCCCGGGACAGCATATGGTCTGCCTTTTTGGTGCCAGTTGTTTATTATAATGTGTTTGTCTTGTGTGTGTGTGTGGGTTTGATTGTTTATATATTAAGCGTATGTGAGACAAGGAAGATGTACTTGTCCATAGTTGTGTATTATAAACAGAAATGGTATTAATTATCGGATGCTGTGAATCAAACAAGTTGTGTCTGTCATTGTCTGTTGTCATTACAATTGCCGCCTAACCTTGTTGTATTCCCCCTTCCCCTTCCCCTCTTCAGATGGACAACAATGGAAATAAGCTGTTAAGCTTTATTGTGTTATCCTTGACGATTTTCTTAAATTGTATGTGGAGGTGGCATCAGCTGGAGCGCCCTTATGTATGGATTTGACAAATTGTCAAATAAATTCAATCAATCAATATAGACCATTATCTCAGTGGCTTTGTAGCCTGAGTAGCAGCTTGGCTACTGTGTGTGCGTGTGTGTGCGTGTGTGTGTGTGTGTGTGTGTGTGTGTGTGTGTGTGTGTGTGTGTGTGTGTGTGTGTGTGTGTGTGTGTGTGTGTGTGTGTGTGTGTGTGTGAGACTCTCTCAAGGCACTCCTCTCTGCCGTACTTGTCAGCTTCATCTGCATCAGCCAGCTGTTCCCGTCAACACACACCCACACCCACACACACAAACACACACACTGACCCCCTCTTCACTGCCAGATGTGTACAGCTGCTGCATCTGAGAGCCGGTCTCCGGGGACCAGATGTGCTGACATCATGTGAAGTGGAGGATTGTGGGAGTTGGAGTCCCTCCCCCGCAATCCCTCGGCAAATCCGACCACGACGCCATCTTGCTCGTCCCGGCTTATAGGCAGAAACTCAAACAGGATGTACCAGTGATGAGAACCATTCAACGCTGGTCTGACCAATCGGAAGCCACGCTCCAAGATTGTTTTGATCAAGCGGACTGGAATATGTTCCGGTCAGCCTCAGAGAACAACATCGACCTATATGTTGACTCAGAGAACAACATCGACCTATATGTTGACTCAGAGAACAACATCGACCTGTATGTTGACTCAGAGAACAACATCGACCTGTATGTTGACTCAGAGAACAACATCGACCTGTATGTTGACTCAGAGAACAACATCGACCTGTATGTTGACTCAGAGAACAACATCGACCTGTATGTTGACTCAGAGAACAACATCGACCTGTATGTTGACTCAGAGAACAACATCGACCTGTATGTTGACTCAGAGAACAACATCGACCTGTATGTTGACTCAGAGAACAACATCGACCTGTATGTTGACTCAGAGAACAACATCGACCTGTATGTTGACTCAGAGAACAACATCGACCTGTATGTTGACTCAGAGAACAACATTGACCTGTATGTTGACTCAGAGAACAACATCGACCTATATGTTGACTCAGAGAACAACATCGACCTGTATGTTGACTCAGAGAACAACATCGACCTGTATGTTGACTCAGAGAACAACATCGACCTATATGTTGACTCAGAGAACAACATCGACCTGTATGTTGACTCAGAGAACAACATCGACCTGTATGTTGACTCAGAGAACAACATCGACCTGTATGTTGACTCAGAGAACAACATCGACCTGTATGTTGACTCAGAGAACAACATCGACCTGTATGTTGACTCAGAGAACAACATCGACCTGTATGTTGACTCAGAGAACAACATCGACCTGTATGTTGACTCAGAGAACAACATCGACCTATATGTTGACTCAGAGAACAACATCGACCTGTATGTTGACTCAGAGAACAACATCGACCTGTATGTTGACTCAGAGAACAACATCGACCTATATGTTGACTC
This sequence comes from Salvelinus namaycush, assembly GCF_016432855.1. Taxonomy (NCBI): domain Eukaryota; kingdom Metazoa; phylum Chordata; class Actinopteri; order Salmoniformes; family Salmonidae; genus Salvelinus; species Salvelinus namaycush. Next base: position 7,535,725 of record NC_052310.1, read on the forward strand.
AGAGAACAACACCGACCTGTATGTTGACTCAGAGAACAACATCGACCTGTATGTTGACTCAGAGAACAACATCGACCTATATGTTGACTCAGAGAACAACATCGACCTGTATGTTGACTCAGAGAACAACATCGACCTGTATGTTGACTCAGAGAACAACATCGACCTGTATGTTGACTCAGAGAACAACATCGACCTGTATGTTGACTCAGAGAACAACATCGACCTGTATGTTGACTCAGAGAACAACATCGACCTGTATGTTGACTCAGAGAACAACATCGACCTGTATGTTGACTCAGAGAACAACATCGACCTATATGTTGACTCAGAGAACAACACCGACCTGTATGTTGACTCAGAGAACAACATCGACCTGTATGTTGACTCAGAGAACAACATCGACCTGTATGTTGACTCAGAGAACAACATCGACCTGTATGTTGACTCAGAGAACAACATCGACCTGTATGTTGACTCAGAGAACAACATCGACCTGTATGTTGACTCAGAGAACAACATCGACCTGTATGTTGACTCAGAGAACAACATCGACCTGTATGTTGACTCAGAGAACAACATCGACCTGTATGTTGACTCAGAGAACAACATCGACCTGTATGTTGACTCAGAGAACAACATCGACCTGTATGTTGACTCAGAGAACAACATCGACCTGTATGTTGATTCAGAGAACAACATCGACCTGTATGTTGACTCAGAGAACAACATCGACCTGTATGTTGACTCGGTGAATGCGTTGATAAATAAGTGCATTGGAGATGTTGTACCCACTGTGACTATTTAAACCTACCCAGAAACCATGGATGGATGGCGGCATTCGTGATCCACCACATTTAACCATGGGAAGAGGTCTGGTGATATGGCTAAATATATAACAGTGTAGTTATTCCCTTCTGCAGACGGCATACCTAGCCGCGTCCTCAGAGCATGCGCAGACCAGCTGGCTGGTGTGTTTACGGACATATTGAATTGCTCCCTATCCCAGTCTGTTGTCCCCATATGCTTCAAGATGGCTACCATTGTTCATGTACCCAAGAAGGCAATGATAACTGAACTAAATGACTACCACCCCGTAGCACTCACTTCTGTCATCATGAAGTGCTTTGAGAGGCTAGTTAAGGATCATATCACCGCCACCTTACCGGCCACCCTAGACCCACTTCTGTTTGCCGCAACAGGTCCACAGATGATGCAATCGCATTGCACTGCACACTGCCCTATCCCATCTGGACAAAAATAATACCTATGTAAGAATGCTGTTCATTGACTACAGCTCAGCATTCAACACCATAGTACCCTCTAAGCTCATCATCAAGCTGGAGGCTCTGGGTCTCAACCCCTCCCTGTTCAACTGGTCCTGGACTTTCTGACGGGCCGCCCCCCACGTGGTGAAGGTAGGAAACAACATCTCCACTTCGCTGACCCTCAACACAAGGGTGTGTGCTCAGCCCTTTTCTGTACTCCCTGTTCACCCATGACTGCGTGGCCATGCACGCCTCCAACTCAATCATCAAGTTTGCAGACGACACAACAGTAATGGGCTTGATCACCAACAACGACGAGACAGCCTACAGGGAGTAGGTGAGGGCCCTCGGAGTGTGGTGTCAGGAAAACAACCTCTCAACGTCAACAAAACAAAGGAGATGATTGTGGACTTCAGGAAACAGCAGAGGGAGCACCCCCCTATCCACATCGATGGGACAGCAGTGGAGAAGGTGGACAGTTTTAAGTTCCTGTGCGTACACGTCACAGACAAACTGAAATGGTACACCCACACAGACAGTGTGGTGAAGAAGGTGCAACAGTGCCTCTTCAACCTCAGGAGGCTGAAGAAATGTGGCTTGTCACCCAAAACCCTGACAAACGTTTACAGATGCACAATCGAGAGCATCCTGTCAGGCAGTATCACAGCCTGGTACGGCAACTGCACCGCCCTCAACCTCAAGGCTCTCCAGAGGGTGGTGCGGTCTGCATAACGCATCACCGGGGGCAAACTACCTGCCATCCAGGACACCTACAACACCCGATGTCACAGGAAGGCCAAAAAGATCATCAAGGACAACAACCACCCGAGCCACTGTCTGTTCACACTGCTATCATCCAGAAGACGAGGTCGGTACAGGTGCATCAAAGCTGGGACCGAGAGATTGAGAAACATGTTCTATCTTAAGGCCATGTGCAGCTAAATGGCAATCATTAACTCAGAGAGGCTGCTGCCTACATTGAGACCGAAACACTGGACACTTTAATAATGGATCACTGGTTACTTTAAACAATGCCACTCTAAATAATGCCACTTTAATAATGTCTACATATCTTACATTAATCATATCACATGTATAGACTGTATTGATACCCAATCAGTGGACACGTTAATAAATGGACCATTAGTCACTTTAAACAATGCCACTTTAATCATGTTTACATATCTTACATTACTCATATCACATGTATATACTGTATTTTCCCTCACTAACTTTAAGCACCAGCTGTCAGAGCAGCTCACAGATCACTGCACCTGTACATAGCCCATCTGTAAATAGCCCATCCATCTACCTCATTTATTTATTTGTTTTGCTCCTTTGCACCCCAGTATCTCTACTTGCACATTAATCTTCTGCACATTGCTCAAATTGTTAGATTACTTGTTAGATTTGTGTGTATTAGGTGTTTGTTGGGAATTGTTAGATTACATTTTAGATATTACTGCACTGTTGGAACTAGAAGCACAAGCATTTTGCTACACTCACATTAACATCTGCTAACCATGTGTATGTGACCAATAACATTTGATTTGATTTGATTGTGTTGTCGCCAAGGAGCGTTCGGACTGTCGGGACCAGGATTCAGCTGCTACGCAACGCTGACATCCTTCCTCCCATAGATGGTCTGACTGTACAAGCACCACCTGGACTGGACACAGCTAGACAAACTTATCTTATTGAGAAAATCAGGGAGTTTTGCGACGAAGAGGCTATGGACATCACATGCCCTGTAACAAAGTCAAGGGCAGGACAGAAACAGGCTCTCTCCTAACATATGTTGCTACGACATTTTGTTTTTTATCCTGCTGCTCAGCAACTTTACCCCTGATTGTATGCATTTAACTACCTCGTCTATCACTGATATCGTTATTGATATTGTTCTTGTACATACTGTATATTATTTTATTTATATAAACACTATCTATTTCTTATATTGCTACTATGCAAGTAACCATTTGGCTGTACCGTTTACACCTTCTGTAGAGACCCATCCACTTAAAAAATATTGATATATAAAATGAATATTGATATGTGTGGTTGTAACATGATTTTGTGACATACCACAACAATATCATGTGACCGTATCAAGTGTCCACCACATAAATATATGGCGCATCCTCATAAATATATGGCACATGCATCTGTTTATGTACTGTACATGTGCATCTCACTCAGGATTCAACCCTGTTTGCATGGCCTTAACTTATGTATGGAATTCTATGAGATAAGTGTGTGTGTAACAGTATGTAAAGTATGCTAATGTATTGGTGTGAAGGCATTTGGGCAGTGGTGTAAAGTACTTCAGTAAAAATACTTTAAAGTACAACGTAAGTATTTGGGGGGGGGGGGGGGGGGGGGGTATCTGTACATGACTTTACTATTTATATTTTTAGCAACTTTTACTTTTACTTCACTACATTCCAAAATAAAATAATGTACTTTTATCTAATTTACTTTTACGTTTTCCCTGACACCCAAAAATATTCGTTACATTTTGACAGGAAAATTGTCCAATTCACACACTAGTCAAGAGAACATCCCTGGTCATCCCTACTGCATCTGATCTGGCATACTCACTAAACACAAATGCTTCGTTTGTAAATTATATCTAAGTGTTGGAGTGTGCCCCTGGCTATTCGTCAATAAAAAATAAAAAATTGTGCCGTCTGGTTTCATATAAGGAATTTGAAATGATCTATACTTTTACTCAAGTATGACAATTTAGTACTTTTTCCACCACTGGATGTGGCTGGAGGTTATAGCATTTCTTTCACATGACCCATCAATTTAGACAAGTGTGTCTGGGTAAGCGTCATCTCATATTTAAAACATATTTTTATCTGGAGACTTTCTGTTTACCTGGAATTTGTCCTTATTGTAGATTACTACCATTTTTAGTCTTAATCTTTACTACACTACTCACTGTTTAGCACATGAACTCACATGTGAACCCTTAAAGAGATGGGTGGGGCTGACTTAAGAGGGTGTGAACAATACTGAATGGGTGTAGACAAATGAGAGTTCTCCAGTAGGTACCAAAACATTCAAAGGCCCTTTTCTCAAAAGTGAGTTTACAAGTTTATCAACTTTCAAAGCAAAATTATTTTCCCATTGTTCCTCAAAAATGCAGTGTATGATATGTCATTTTGTAGCTCTGAGTCTCTACTTTTATCCAATGTAAAAAAAAAAATAATAATGATTTGAGCCGGTCAGTCACATTTGGTTAACTATTTAAAGCTTTTTGGGCGACCTGATCACAATCACATATAAATATGATTTATAGATATGTCATTGTCATTAAAAACAAGTCTAAGAAGCAGTAGATCGGTTCTATGTGCTTTTTTCTATGCTTCCCGTTCTTACGTTTCACAGCAGTTTAGATGGTAGAAGTGTCACTACAGTCCCTGGTTTGAATCCAGGCTGTTTCACATCCGGCCGTGATTGGGAGTCCCATAGGGTGGCTCACAATTGGCCCAGCGTCGTCATTGTAAATAAGAATTTGTTCTTAACTGACTTGACTAGATTTTTTATTTTTTTTATGGTACAATGATTCTCTACACTATACTATACATGCTTATTTTGTCACATAAACTGAAATTAGGCGAACTATAAAACATTTTGCAACCAGGAAATGCTGGAGCCACTTCTACATAGTGCATCTTTAACTATCTGCATTAACCTTCTTTGAACTAACTCTTTTGACTCATCACATACGCTGCTGCTACTGTTTATTATCTATCCTGTTGCCTAGTCACTTTACCCCTACCTAGTGTATATGTACCTCAATTACCTCGTACCCCTGGACATCGACTCGGTACTGGTACCCCGTGTGACAAATAACATTTGATTTGAGCTATTGACTAGAGGTACAGTGAAAGGAAGTAACCCATCATGTCTCCTTAAATTCAATTGACTAGTCTTTTCACAGTGATTAGTTTGTCTTTCACAATAAAAACCGATAGCATCCCACAGCAGCCTCTAAAATTCTCAAAGTAATCAGTCAGGCTAAGGGATTTCTGCTAGAGAGAGAAATAGTATTTCTTTCTCTCTTTCTTTTGGTCTTTCCGTGGGGCTGTTCTTCATTGTGGAGGATCGGGGATTAGTCTCTTAGCGTCGGATTACAGAGTGGGCAGTAAAGATGATTAAAGACTTCAGAGAAAGAGACAAGATGGAGAGAGAGAGAGAGAGAGAGGGAGACTTCCATGGATATTTCAGTCACAGGCCAAACCCATACCATTATATCACTTCATTACAGATTTCACAAGCTTCAGCCATTCAAATATTTTACACTCTGTACCACTCTGGGAATAGAGAATATTCAGTTTTTAGTCTCTCTCTCTTTTTCCATCTTGTGATGAAGGGGATAGTATGAATTCTGGAGGGAGGCGGGGGACCTGGCTGAGATGCTGTGAGAGAATCTTTGAGCTGTGATGGTTTCTAGTTTCTCCGTAGCGCTGCAGCTATGGCTGTTGTAGCGGTGTTGCTGCCGTCTGGTGCGAACCCATTTTGGGGCATTACAGCGCCTTCAGAAAGAAATTCATACCCGTTGACTTATTCCACATTTTGTTGTGTTTCAGCCTGAATTCAAAACTGATGAAGTATATATTTTTCTCACCCATCGAAGCAACTCCAATGTAGATTTGGCCTTGTGTTGTAGGTTATTGTCCTGCTGAAAGGTGAATTCATCTCCCAGTGTCTGCAGACTGAACCAGGTTTTCCTCTAGGAATTTGCCTGTGCGTAGCTCCATTCTGTTTTATTTTTGTTAGGTATGATAGCTGTATCTTTGTAGAGACTGGATGTATTGATACACCATCCAAAGTGTAATTAATAACTTCACCATGCTCAAGGGGATATCAATGTCTGCACACCCCCCCCCCCCCCCCTTCCTCTGTATGTGTCTCTCTGTCTCTCTGTCTTTCTCCCTCTCTCTGTGCCTCTCTGTCTCTCTCTCTCTCTCTCTATCTCTGTCTCTATGTGTGTCTCTCTCACTCTCTCTCTCCCTCTCCCTCTGTATGTGTCTCTCTGTCTTTCTCTTGCTCTCTCTGTGTGTTTCTCTGTCTCTCTCTCTCTCCCTTTCTCCGTTCTGTTGTACAGGGTTCTAGCATTGCTTTAATCTACATGGTGTGTTCCATTTCCCCTAGGGTAATGGGTGTGAATACCTCAGGATGTTCCTCTTGCATCACCAATGATAGAGCAGGAAATAAAAAGGTGACCGATAAATAAATAAATATAATTAAAATGAGGCATCGCCGGTCTCTGTGCAGCCTTAACCTGTACGGAGCAGTGTGTCACTTGGATATGGAGGTTTAGGATGGGCAGCCTTAACTTGTATGGATCAGTGTCACTGAGATATGGAAGTTTAGGACGGTGATGGAAATAGGATATGGGTAGGACCAGGAGTTTTTCCCAACTTTGTGATCTGATCAGGAAAACTATGGACCCTTGTGGCTCAACACCAACTTCCTTTCTATGACACCCAGGCCTGCGATACTGTCAACATACGTTAGGATGTGTGAGATATGACACCCAGGCCTGCGATACTGTCAACATACATTAGGATGTGTGAGATATGACACCCAGGCCTGCGATACTGTCAACATACGTTAGGATGTGTGAGATATGACACCCAGGCCTGCGATACTGTCAACATACATTAGGATGTGTGAGATATGACACCCAGGCCTGCGATACTGTCAACATACATTAGGATGTGTGAGATATGACACCCAGGCCTGCGATACTGTCAACATACATTAGGATGTGTGAGATATGACACCCAGGCCTGCGATACTGTCAACATACGTTAGGATGTGTGAGATATGACACCCAGGCCTGCGATACTGTCAACATACGTTAGGATGTGTGAGATATGACACCCAGGCCTGCGATACTGTCAACATACGTTAGGATGTGTGAGATATGACACCCAGGCCTGCGATACTGTCAACATACGTTAGGATGTGTGAGATATGTGAGACACCAGACATGTGTGAGATGTGTGAGACACCAGACATTAGTATCCGACCCTAATATACCCCAGACCAGGGTTGTGCATACCTTTCAGGGGGCAGCTAGCTCCATCCTTCTTACTGATTGTGATTTACCTCTCTATGTATTTCTGCCACTCTCTGCTGCACGTATCAGCCAACCAGACCAAAAAATGGATGATGATGTAATCTGAATCAAGCTTTATCGAGTGTTAATCAAATGTTATACTGCTGTGGCAGCTCCATAGCTAACTACACACACACTAGACCGGTGACCGGTGACCCTGTTAGCCTGTGTTAGACCTTGATAGCCTGTGTTAGACTATGTTAGACGCTGTTAGACTCTGTTAGCCTGTGCAAGACTCTGTTATCCTGCGTTAGAATCTATTAGCCTGCGTTAGACCCTGTTAGCCTGCCTTAGACTCTGTTAGACTCTGTTAGACCTTGATAGCTTCTGTTAGATTCTGTTACCATGTGCTAGACTCTGTTACCATGTGTTAGTATCTGTTAGACCCTGTTAGCCTGCGTTAGACCCTGTTAGACTCTGTTAGACCTTTATAGCTTCTGTTAGATTCTGTTACCATGTGCTAGACTCTGTACCATGTGTTAGTATCTGTTAGACCGTTAGCTGCCTTAGACTCTGTTAGACTCTGTTAGACCTTGATAGCTTCTGTTAGATTCTGTTACCATGTGCTAGACTATGTTACCATGTGTTAGTATCTGTTAGACCCTGTTAGCCTGTGTTAGACTATGTTACCATGTGTTAGTATCTGTTAGACCCTGTTAGCCTGTGTTAGACTATGTTACCATGTGTTAGTATCTGTTAGACCCTGTTAGCCTGTGTTAGACTCTGTTAGCCTGCGTTAGGATCTTGTTAGCGTCTGTTAGACTCTGTTACCATGTGTTAGCGTCTTGTAGACTCTGTTACATGTGCTAGACTCTGTTACCATGTGTTAGACTCTGTTTGACTCTGTTAGCCTGCATTAGACTCTATTAGCCTGTGTTAGACCCTGTTAGATCCTGTTAGACCCTGTTAGACTGTGTTAGACTCTTTCAGACTGTGTTAGACACTGTTAGCCTGTGTGAGACTCTGTCAGCATTATTCAGAGTCAATCTGATTTCTAGTCTTCAAAGAGAGAGAGAGACTGAGACTGACATTGATGACAGGTGGGAGTTGGATGTGAAGTGTGTCTGTGTGTGTCCATGCATTCGTGCATGTGGCAGGGAGCTGCATTATCTCAATATTAATGGCCAGGGATTCCCCTGTCTAAGATGGCTGCCATCCCTGAACTCTCAGTTCACTGCGGGCACATTGGAGATGGTGGGTTTGGTGTCAAGATTTCTCTTTCCTTTTCTCTGTCTCTTTCTCTCTCCCTCTCCATTTTTGCTCCGGGCTATTTCTGCTAATTAGCTATCTGGTGATTTACAGCCTCTGTTCCACCTCTCCCTCCCTCCCTCCCTCCCTCCCTCCCTCCCTCCCTCCCTCCCTCCCTCCCTCCCCTCCCTCCTCCCTCCCTCCCTCCCCCCTATGCTCCCATGTTTAATTCAGCTTTTTAATTCAGCTCCAACTCCCAATGAATTAAAAAAAGAAAAACTCTGCCAGAAGATTGATACAAAAACAGTCTGTCACAGCATTAATAATGGACAGAATAATAATCAAATATTAAACCTGGACAGTGAACGGGGTCGCTCTTGTAGCACCCCCAGTCCTGTTGGCACGACAAGAAGAAGAGGCCACTGCCGCTGTCTCTCGCTCTGCTTCCTGATAAATATTTCACTGTGATGAAGGATTATGAAAACTAGCTATGCCACTGTTCACTGTGGTCTGCTATGAAACAAATGTGTTTTTCTCTGTCTCTGTCCTTTATATTAGTTGTGAGTAGAAGCTCGGCTGCTAGGGACCTTGCTCTCTCACTGAAGGGGAGAAATTAATTTTGGAGGTTTTACTTCAATGTCTCATTATTTTGGTTACAATCAATGAGACTCAATGTCATCTCTCTCTCTTTCTATCTCTCGCTGTCTCTCTCTGTCTATTCTCCCCTCTCCCCACCCTCTCTTTCTCCGGCTGTGTGTGAACCATTACCCTTCTCTCTTTCTCTTCTTCCCTCTTTCTTAACATTTTTCTCATCCTTTCTCTCCCCTTCTCTCTAAAAATGGAACAACATTGTTAACATTCTCGACCGTTTCCGAATCGTGATAAAAAACCAATTGATTTCATAATCTGTTGATTCAGTTAATTGAGCTCATCAGACAGAGGTAATGGGGGTAATTTACCATAGCACCACCACTGGTTTGAACCGGTTTGTACAAATTGATTAATTGTGAGTTCAGTGGAGAAATGGTTTAATCTGCTATTGATGAACAGAACAGAGGGAGGGGGTCCATTTGTTTCTAATAGTTCACTATTTACTTTGTAATAATGATATGGTTAAATAACTGGCTAGCACTCAGAACCATGTAGTGTGGTGTCTGTCTGTGTGTGTGTCTGTGTGTCTGTGTGTCTGTGTGTGTGTCTGTCTGTCTGTGTGTCTGTCTGTCTGTGTCTGTCTGTCTGTCTGTCTGTCTGTCTGTCTGTCTGTCTGTCTGTCTGTCTGTCTGTCTGTCTGTCTGTCTGTCTGTCTGTCTGTCTGCCTGTCTGTCTGGTGTGTGTGGTTGTCTGTGTGTGTGTGTGGTGTGTGTGTGTGTGTGTGTGGTGTTGTGGTGTGTTGTGTGTGTGTGTGGTGTGGTGTGGTGTGTGTGTGTGTGTGTGTGAGGGTAGAGAGGACGTTCCATTGCATATTAGCAGAGCACCAAGAAAAGAGCATTAGGGCTTTTGGAAAATGTTTTGGCTATTGCAATAGGCTATAGGCCTAGTCAAGATATCAACTACAGTGTGTATACATTCATACTGTTTATTTTGATACTTATTCAGTCTTTGTGCTTGGAAGCGGCTGCTTCAAATCAGGAACAAGTGGTAGAGTCCCTGTTTAGCCACTGCTTACGTCGGGATGTCAGCATGTCCCTCTGTGTTCCAGAAGCATCATGATCCTGTCATTACACCCCATTACACTCCGCCTACTGTCCTCTCCCTTCCTGCTTCGTTACTCCTCATCTATTTTTAAAAAGGAATAGGCCTTATTACAATTAGAGTTTCTCTAACCCAATCAGTCACAGTGATTAGACTGCATGTTATGATACTCTCTCACTCTCTGTCTTTCTCTGTCCCTCTGTCTCTCTTTCTCCATCTCACTATCTCTCTCTCTCTCTATCTCTCTGTCTTTCTCTGTCCCTCTGTCTCTCTCCCTCTCTTTCTCCATCTCACTATCTCTCTCTCTCTCTCCATCTCTCTGTCTCTCTCTCTCCCTCCCTCCATCTTTCTCTCTCTCTCTCTCTCTCTCTCTCCATCTCTCTCTCTCCCTCCATCTTTCTCTCTGTCTCTCTCCATCTCTCTGTCTCTCTCTCTCCCTCCATCTTTCTCTCTGTCTCTCTCTCTTTCCTTCTCTACCGCTATTCTTAGTCTAATTTTAGAGCCTCAGAGATAAAAACAGGAGACATTCCGATACATTTAGAGAGAGAGAGAGAGAAGGATGAAGGGATGGAGGGAAAGAGAAAGAGACAAAGATACAATAGGATTTAGTCTCTCACTCAGATATTATTAAAACAAATTGAAACGTACAAAAACTCCAGCTGTTAATGAAACAGAAAGACATAATTTCCTCTACCGAACCAGAGAGTGAGATTAGTCTCCATTTTGAGATGGGCCCATGGAGGACCACTGTTTACCCAGGCAGCCATTTGCACAGTAATTGTCTATGATCTCGTTTTAGACAGGAAACACATTATACTCTTGCATGGTCTCAGAGCGAACACTTGGCTCCCTCTCTGTCTCTCTGTCTCCGTCTCTCTCTCATTTTCTCTCAGTCTCTTTCTTTCTCCATCTCTCCATCTATCTCTTTGGTTAGAGACTCCCATCCTCTCATCCAGAAACTCATCTCTCTTCTCTCCTCAGCTCAGCCACTCAGGCACGGCTGGTTTAACATCTCAGTAGCACAGGGGCTAAGGGATTAGAGATTTTAGCAACTCCAAGTCCGCCAGGTGAATTTCCTGGACCTTTCCCACGTCAAGTCTGGAGACTCAGTCAGAGAGGGAGACACGGCGATCAGTCTATACACGGTGAGGAGGAGAGAGAGGATGGAGGAAGGACAGAGGGAGGCTGGCGGAAAAGGGGATGGGGTGGGAGGACAGGAGAGGAGAGGAATGAGCAGTGAGGTGGAGGCTTGGGAAATGGTGTGGTAGATGTGGGCTGCAACGCAGAATAACATAAATAAGCATATAGTGGGAATACAAGTTCTGACCTTTTCCTGTTTGTTTATGTAGGAGGTATAGGAACCAATCATTCCAGTCCACTATCTATCTATTGTAGTTATTTTTCAATAACATATACTATTTGGACATGTATGCAAACCACTCTGGCCATGATGGTATAGGGGGTTGAGTATCTCTATCGCTTAGGGTATTTATTCTTTTTTAAATTGTAATTTCACAGAGCGTGCTCATGAAAATTAGAGACCTTGCAGCACTGGACAAAGATGATTGAAGGAGGAGTGAGATACCGTGTACTGAAATAATGACCACACACACACACACACACACACACACACACACACACACACACACACACACACACACACACACACACACACACACACACACACACACACACACACACACACACACACCTCTCTGCGATACTGCAGTGGTAATGCCATGTCCAAAGTTGCCTGTACTGCAGTGAAACGGGCTTCTGCAACATCACAGGTTTGGTGGCCGTTCTAGCCCCCACTCTAACAGGATATTATCCATCCATAAACTCAGCTTTTCACAACTATTGTGGATGCGTTCAACATCACTGCACAGTTTCAAACTGTTCACACTAGAGACACAGGCAAATTGAACGCTTGGCTATTGAATGCTTCAGTATTGGGACTAACTTGGCATCCACAAGAGCTCCTAAACAGATCGATGACAACACCTAGGAAGGAGCTCATGAAACAGGTGATTGACAGCTTAAAGGGGTTTTGCAACAGAGCAGAGCTGTTCTGAAGTGTTTGCGATGCTGAATGTAACCTTTTTGTGGCACCTGCATCAGATAAATACAAAATAAGTTAAAGAATGAGCATGGAGGATTATGGGGTATTTAGAGAACAATCTCTACTCTCTCCCTCCCTCTCCTTGTCCTAAATGTTCTACTTTTTAATGCTTTAAGGACCCTTCCAGAGAGAGAGAGAAAGAGAGAAAGAGAGAGAGAGAGAGAGAGAGAGAGAGAGAGAGAGAGAGAGAGAGAGAGAGAGAGAGAGAGAGAGAAAGAGAGAGAGAGAGAGAGAGAAAGAGAGAGAGAGAGAAAGAGAGAAAGAGAGAGAGAGAGAGAGAGAGAGAGAGAGAGAGAGAGAGAGAGAGAGAGAGAGAGAGAGAGAGAGAAGGAGACAGGTATCAACCAGTGGAAGAGTGAAAGGGAAAAAGAAAAAGAGAGAAAGAAAGAAAGATAGCATATATCCTTGCTGTGGAGTTCCATGACTGGATTTACCTTGGAGCTGAGAGAGTACTGTAGTCTGTAGACACAGGGAGTAGGAGAGAGGAAGATACTGATATGAAGCTCTGTTTCTCTCTCTCTCCTCCCCTCCCCCTCCTATTATGTCACAGGAGGAACTAGTGTGAATGCTCTCAGAGAGGAGCGAAAACTTCAACATAAAAACATAACAGTTACTTATTGGTTGGGCTAGTTGGTCTAGCTTTCAGTGAAACAACTAAAGCAACTATTGGCCAAATTCAGAAGCAGATGGTTCTAAGAGAGAACATGAAGGAGGTAGACCCCAGTATATAGGACATCCCCGACAGGAGGCACACAAAATAGAACAACAACCCTGAAAAACGCCTCGAAATGCTAAATAATTAATCCAATTTTGTTATCTACTGTATCTGTAATGCTCTGCCAAACACATTTTATTTTACAACGATAACAACACGGCATTTACAGCTTCTCACTAGGTTTCAATGTACTTTACATAGTTTTATATGGGAGTAACTACTCCAATCCACAGCCAACGTACAGCCAACACCCACCTGGACTTCTGCAATACCTCCATTGTACTGTAGCCTCAGGTAAACCCACAGAGAGGCTTGACATTGTAACGACAGGGATATTTTTGTTTGTTTCTGGTGTGTTGTCACGTTTCTGAAACACTCTCCAGGCGCCAGCGTTAATCTGATCATCTCAAGATCCCAAATGCCTCACAACCAGATTAGGTCTCTTTGCATGGGCGCTGTTACATCCATCTATCCATTTCTATCTGCCTGGCAAACCCCTATTTGTAAGGAGAGAGAGAGAGAGAGAGAGAGAGAGAGAGAGAGAGACAGACAAATAGGGAGAGAGAGAGAGATAAATAGACAGGGAGAGAGAGAGAGACAAATAGACAGGGAGAGAGAGAGATAAATAGACAGGGAGAGAGAGAGAGACAAATAGACAGGGAGAGAGAGAGAGAGAGAGAAATAGACAGGGAGAGAGAGAAATAGACAGGGAGAGAGAGAGAGACAAATAGACAGGGAGAGAGAGAGAGAGAGAGAGAGAGAGAGAAATAGACAGGGAGAGAGAGAGAGAGAGAGAGAGAGAGAGAGAGAGAGAGAGAGAGAAATAGACATGGAGAGAGAGAGAGAGAGAGACAGACAGACAGACAGACAGACAGACAGACAGACAGACAGACAGACAGACAGACAGGGAGGGAGGGAGGGAGGGAGGGAGGGAGGGAGACAGGGAGAGAGAGAGAGAGAGAGAGAGAGAGAGAGAGAGAGAGAGAGAGAGAGATAGAGAGAGAGAGAGAGAGAGAAATAGACAGGGAGAGAGAGAGAGAGAGAGACAAATAGACAGAGAGAGAAGACAGGCTATGTGCACACTGTCCACAAAATGAGGTGGAAACTGAGCTGCACTTTCTAACCTCCTGCCCAATGTATGACCATATTAGAGACACATATTTCCCTCAGATTACACAGATCCACAAAGAATTCGAAAACAAATCCAATTTTGATAAACTCCCATATCTACTGGGTGAAATTCCACAGTGTGCCATCACAGCAGCAAGATTTGTGACCTGTTGTCACAAGAAAAGGGCAACCAGTGAAGAACAAACAGCATTGTAAATACAACCCATATTTATGCCTATTTATTTTAACCTGTGTGCTTTAACCATTCGTACATTGCTACAACACTGTATATATATATAATATGACATTTGTAATGTCTTTATTGTTTTGAAACTTCTGTATGTGTAATGTTTACTGTTAATTTGTATTGTTTGTTTCACTTTTGTGTATTGCTACCTCACTTGCTTTGGCAATGTTAACACATGTTTCCCATGCCAATAAAGCCCCTTGAATTGAATTGAATTGAATTGAGAGAGACACATAGACAGGGAGAGAGAGAGAGAGAGAGAGACAAATAGGGAGAGAGAGAGATAAATAGACAGGGAGAGAGAGAGAGAGAGAGAGAGAGAGAGAGAGAGAGAGAGAGAGAGAGAGAGAGAGAGAGAGAGAGGCAGACAGACAGACAGACACAGACAGACAGACAGACAGACAGACAGACAGACAGACAGACAGACAGACAGACAGACAGACAGACAGACAGACAGACAGACAGACAGGGAGACAGGGAGACAGGGAGGGAGAGAGAAAGACAGGGAGAGAGACAGGGAGAGAGAGAGAAAGACAGGGAGAGAGACAGGGAGAGAGACAGAGAGAGGAGGGGGGAGAGAGGGGGGTAGAGAGAGAGAGACAGAGAGAGGAGGGGGAGAGAGGGGGGTAGAGAGAGAGAGACAGAGAGAGGAGGGGGGAGAGAGGGGGGTAGAGAGAGAGAGACAGAGAGAGGAGGGGGGAGAGAGGGGGGTAGAGAGAGAGAGACAGAGAGAGGAGGTGGAGAGAGGGGGTAGAGAGAGAGAGACAGAGAGAGGGGGGTAGAGAGAGAGAGACAGAGAGAGGAGGGGGGAGAGAGGGGGGGAGAGAGAGAGAGACAGAGAGAGGAGGGGGAAAGAGGGGGGTAGAGAGAGAGAGACAGAGAGAGGAGGGGGAGAGAGGGGGGTAGAGAGAGAGAGACAGAGAGAGGAGGGGGGAGAGAGGGGGGTAGAGAGAGAGAGACAGAGAGAGGAGGGGGGAGAGAGGGGGGTAGAGAGAGAGAGACAGAGAGAGGAGGGGGAGAGAGGGGGGTAGAGAGAGAGAGACAGAGAGAGGAGGGGGAGAGAGGGGGGTAGAGAGAGAGAGACAGAGAGAGGAGGGGGAGAGAGGGGGGTAGAGAGAGAGAGACAGAGAGAGGAGGGGGAGAGAGGGGGGTAGAGAGACAATATGGGAACACAACTCTCTCTCTGATGACACAGTCATAATATTAGAACATGAAGAGGAGGATAATGTCTGTAGATTGATTTGGTTGTTTCACCGTCTCGTCTCCTGTTGTGTTGCCGACACGTCATGAATAACCCAGTAGGCCATTTAGATAGTAAACTGACAGACAGACAGATAGACAGACATCCTTAACTATCTTCAAAAGCTTCCACTGATCTGGCCTGTGTATCTAGACATGTTTGTGACAGCTTCACGTGGGGAAGCTGATGATCACATCTACATTTCCATGCTGAGATTGGGGAAAATGGGACTGGAATTTAAAACCATCTCAGGGAGCTGTCTCATGAAGACTGCATAATGTAATTTTGTGTTCAGAATAGAAAATAATCTTGGAAGCATGTATATATATATATATATATATATATGCCCTTTTTTAAGCCTATCTATACATGTCATCCCATTTTCCCAGCTGTCTTGGTGTGACAGTTGTCCAGATAAAGTTAGACTCAAATCAGACAAAAGACATGAGCAACACCGCAACCTCAGTGTTGGAAATCAGATCAGAGTCAAGCCCCAAAGCAACAACCACAGTATCGGTGTTACAGTTTTCTGACTGTCACACTCAACCAGTCACGACGAGCTCCTTCAGAGCATAGGGACATACCAGAAACATCAGTCAGGCAGCTAGCAACATCAGTCAGTCAGCTAGCCAGCAACATCAGTCAGCCAGCAACATCAGTCAGTCAGCTAGCCAGCAACATCAGTCAGCCGACAACATCAGTCAGTCAGCTAGCCAGCAACATCAGTCAGCCGACAACATCAAACAGCCAGGCAGCCAGCAACATCAGTCAACCAGGCAGGCAGGCTCCCATGAAGACTAGAGAGATGAGGGGATGAGAGAGGAGAGGACAGCTGGTGCAGACAGGAGGAGACATCTGTCAAGTCACAGAGATGACAGAGCAAAGATTATCTAAAGAGGGATGAGACATCGGCACATGAGCCGTGCTGTGTTACTCTTCACTACAGCAGCTACCGTAGAGCAACGCTGTCTGTCGGTCTCTGACTTACCAGTGTCTGACTGACATTGTACAGAGGAGAGTGGATGGTGTCAAGAAGGTGTAGACTGACAGAGAGGACAATGTTGCTAGATACAGTGTTTAGTCAAGTGTGTGTGAGCAGGGAGGCAAAGCTTTTAATCCAGACACTGCCAGGAGACCTGGGCACAGTTCTCTCTCCCTCTCTTTTATCTCCCTGCTCTCTCTTTTCTTTCCTCTCTGCCCTCTCTGTCCATACGGCCAAACTTGCTCTCTCTCTCCTTTCCCTCTCTGCACTCTCTGTCCATACGGCCAAACTTGCCTTCATCCGGTTCTCTCAGAGTGCCCGATAGTCAACACATTATCACTGTAGCCAGGATTCTCTCTTCTGAAAACCTTTAACAAGGCGAGTTTCAAGGGCCTCCCTATCCTTCCTACAGCCGCCTTACGGTTCTGTGAACATCAGGGCCACATCAGGTGAAAGAGACAGAAAAGAGAGCGTGGGAGGGGAGGAGAAGGAAAGGACTGTCATGACTGAAGACGAAAAATAAGGTGAGAAAAGAAAGCACAAACGGGAGGAAGTAGAGAACAGAAAGGAGTAAGGAAGAGGAAATGGACCTTGGTACAAAAGAAGGTTGAGAATCTCTGATAATCGATACCGCATCTTCTATATCTTCTAAAGCCCTGTCAAGGACCCCGGGTGCTAGCAGGGACACGCCCTGTCAAGGACCCCGGGTGCTAGCAGGGACACGCCCTGTCAAGGACCCCGGGTGCTAGCAGGGACACACCCTGTCAAGGACCCCGGGTGCTAGCAGGGACACACCCTGTCAAGGACCCCGGGTGCTAGCAGGGACACACCCTGTCAAGGACCCCGGGTGCTAGCAGGGACACACGCGTTTTAGCATCCTCATTAATCTCCTCATTTAATTACCACACGACTCAGGCTTCCCTGGTTCATTGAGAAAGACTTTCATTTGTTAGCTAGGGGCCTCTCTCGCTCTCTTGTTCAGGCCTCTCTCGCTCTCTTGTTCAGGCCTCTCTCGCTCTCTTGTTCAGGCCTCTCTCGCTCTCTTGTTCAGGCCTCTCTCGCTCTCTTGTTCAGGGAAAACATTAACGACTTGACAACTCTGCCACACTTGACACCTTTCACCTCTTTTTGTCTACTTTTATTCTGCCCTTCCACTCCTCACCAGTAGGGGGAGTGTTGAGACTGACTAACTTCCTCTATCCCTCTAAACTGAACCTGTGAGGAAGATGGTGGAAAGATAAATGGTAGGTTCTGTTGCAGTACAGCCAGGTTCTTTGATGTGTAGAATAATAGCAGCAGACCGCAACATTGTCATTTCACACAGGATCAAGTGAAAGAATTGCGGGAGATGAGAAGAGAAGAGAGGAGAGGAAGGGGGAGAGAAGTGGCAGGGCAAGACAGAAAGAGAGGAGGACAGCAGAAGAGAGAAAAGAGAGGGGAGGGTAGGAGAGGGGAGGAGAGGAAAATAAAGTGGTAATGGCAGTAGTCTTTCCCTGGCAGTCACCTTGTGTGATGAGGGCAGACACCTCTATTCCAACCGGTGTCACTGGGGTCCTCGGCCTGCTGCATATAACATGAGGCTGTCCCTGCACACACACACACACACACACACACACACACACACACACACACACACACACACACACACACACACACACACACACACACACACACACACACACACACACACACACACACACACACACACACACACACACACACACACACACACGTGATAAGCTCTGGCTCTTCTAGCATATCAGAAACTATGATCAGAGCTGCCATCCAGAGGGAACAGGCAGGGATAGTGTACGGTAGAGAAGATGTGTCATCATTTACTGTGTGGGTGGGTGTGAGAGAGAGAGACAGAGAGGATGTGTGTGTGTGTGTGTGTGTTACAGAGGAAGTATGTGTGTGATGATAAGAGTAGGAGTGATCCTTAGGGATTGACAGAGGCAGACCGGAGAGGCAGACCGGAGAGGCAGACCGAAGAGGCAGACCGGAGAGGCAGACCGGAGAGGCAGACCGGAGAGGCAGAACGGAGAGGCAGACCGGAGAGGCAGACCGGAGAGGCAGACCGGAGAGGCAGACCGAGAGGCAGACCGGAGAGGCAGACCGGAGAGGCAGACCGGAGAGGCAGACCGGAGAGGCAGACCGAAGAGGCAGACCGGAGAGGCAGACCGGAGAGGCAGACCGGAGAGGCAGACCGAGAGGCAGACCGGAGAGGCAGACCGGAGAGGCAGAACGGAGAGGCAGACCGGAGAGGCAGACCGAGAGGCAGACCGGAGAGGCAGACCGGAGAGGCAGACCGGAGAGGCAGACCGGAGCTGCATTCACTTTGAATGCCATTACAAGCAACTGTTGTACTTGTAATGGATTTTGCACTCAGTGGTGAGATGAGAGGAGAGTTAGAAGAGCGCGATGCGTCTGGTGTTTTTAAAATGACTGTTCCAGAGGATTAACACTATCAGGACTAAGAAAGCAATTTCTGTGTGAAAACATGTCTTCTTTCCTGGAAGGTGAAAACACATGCCTTACAGATAGTGGGCCTTCTCCAGACCTCTGATAAATGACCTCATTATCCTGCCTGGCTGTGGAGGGACGGCTCACAAGGATTAAGACCAAATGTAAAAACGGAAAAGGATGGAGAGAAAGACGAGGGAGAAAACAACACTGATACAAGTCCAAGGCCACCTGTGTTAATAACACGATATGTGTCTAAAACTAGGAGAACAGTATACTTTTAACTCTCCGGTATACTTTTAACTTCATCCATTCTATCACTCGTAAACAGGCATGCAAGCTTATAAAGAAGTTGGACCCAATTCAAACTTGAGAGAAGTGCATAATGACCATAACTACGGTTCCCTGAAGGAGGGAAAGGAGGTACAACATACTATGGGGAGTCACACTCTCGCGACTATGTTTGAAGGCTCTACAATTACGTATTTTTATTTTATAAAAAATACATATTTAACTAGGCAAGTCAGTTAAGAACACATTTTTATTTAAAACGACAGTCTACACCGTCCAAACCCTAACCCGGATGACACTGGGCCAATTGTGTGCCGCCCTATGGGACTCCCAATCACGGCCGGTTGTGATACAGCCTGGAATTGAACCAGGGTCTGTAGTGATGCCTCTAGCACTGAGATGCAGTGCCTTAGACCGCTGCGCCACTCGGGAGCCCTGACAAGGCTAATGAAATCCACTCCTTGCTGAAAGTCCTGCCTTCCACAGGTGATAAGCGTGAGGCTTGTATTCCTTCCTTCAATTTAATACCGCTCTTCACCGGGGCCAAACAAGTGTATCCCTCCTTCAGGGAACAATAGTTATAGTTATAACGTTACGTTCCCTTTCAGTCAGTCAACTTTGGTACAACATACTATAGGGAAATATAGTCACGTCCCAAGCCAACCCCAATAGATACTAAATGAAACGTCCATTGGCAGACCACCCAGACCTGACCCAGCGAGATGCGGCAGTCTGGGTATTGCACACACGGCGTGCTGCCTTGTGATTTTCCACTGTCCCTGCCGTAACCACACTGTGCGCAATGCTGGGAGCAGTGACTTCCAGGTGATAAAACATCACAAAAGGGTGTGGTGATGCCCAACTCACGGCAGCACAAATATCTCCTATAGTCAACTGTTTAAACAACGCCCAAGACGCTGACAGAACCCTGGGGGAGTGTCACCATAGAGTTGCCTGGGGCAAACTAAGTACAGGAAGGGTGTACGGATAACGTGTGAAGGTCTCCAACACTTTTAGCCAAGGCCAAAGCTATGAGCAGAGAGGTTTTGTAGCATAGAATCTTCAGGTCCAACGACTCCAGAGGGTCAAAGGGCCTCCAAAACCAGCACCGTCCCTTGTGGGCGCAATAGGTTTAGAGACCGGTCTGAGACGATATACACCTTTCAGGAACCACACCACCAGGGGGTGAGCCCCCGTGAGGCTCTATCAATTCTGAGATAGCGGTCATGTACACTTTTAAAGTGGATGTCCCTCACAGAGCACTGAAAAGGAACATGTCCTATCTTGGCACCAGAGCTCAAACGCTTCCCAATAGTTTCTTAGCGCTTAGAGCTTTTTGAGGTCGGTTTTCGATTTCGGTTTGGATAATTTTTTCGACATTAAATGCACTATGCGTTATGTGGGTTTGAATGCTGTAACAACACAGAATAAAACAATTAATTAAAGTCCCATGATGGAAGTGACTGCCCATTACTGCTTATCACTTATTAACCATCATTTATTCACATTACTTAACACCCAAAAATATTTGTTTTAAAAGATGACTTTATTATTTCATTCCAAGTCATTATCTTATCTCTATAGATGCTGCCTATACTGTGACAAAATCCCTATTTTAGTAGTTCTTCAAAGTAAATAAGGCATACTTTTATGACTGCTGAATATAAACAATCAATCACTTAGATGATGTATGTTCAGACTTGAGAAGCAACAGCTTTCTATCCCTCTCGATCACTGTGTTCTCTCTTCTCTCAGTTTCTGTGTCTGCTCCACAAAGACCGGACAAGGCTACTGTTGTGCCAGAGCGTCTGTTCCCGAAGGGGCATTCTGGTCCCTCATCAAGAAAAATACAATGTCTGTTTTTCTCGCGATACGTAAAGATCAACGTCAGCCCTGCCAAACCTCTCCCATATCTGGGCAAACACCAAGGGGTGTAGTCTCCACGCCTGAGGAAGAGGGCCCCCACTGGATAGCAGATCCGCTAGTACCTAGACCTGGAGCTACCGCATCAATAATAGTCCCAGGGGAATGACCAATATCATAGAAGCCGTTATCCCCAGGAGGCGCAGGAACTGGTGAAAACATACTGTGCGTCCCACCCAAAATTGGGCCAAGCAGAGCTGGAACTGCAGATAGAAAAGCGTGATTTACCCATGAGTCTAACTTGAGACCAAGAAATGGAATGTGCTGCAACGGGGTTAGACAGCTCTTTATCTGGTTTACAATAAAACCTAGACACTGAACATGGGACACCAGGCTGGATGTGTATAACACTGCTTGTTCCCTTGACTCTGCTGCTATCAGCCAATTGTCCAGATAGGCTGATACCCTCAGGCCCTGGCCCCTCATAGGTGCCAGATCCGCCTCCACCACCTTTGAAAAGACGCAAGGCAAGCAGGACAAGTGAAATGGACATAGCTATTGCTTGGTAACGGAATGTCAGGAACTCTCTGTGACTCGGGTACATGGGCACATGAAAGCATGCATCCTTTAGATCGATAGTGGTGAACTAATTGCTGGGACGCACGGACTGTGAGAGCCTCTGATTTGTGAGCATCGTGAATTTGAGAACTCTGAGATGTTTGTTCAGGGCACGCATGTCTAGAATGGGGAGTAAACCCCGGACCCTTCTCTAAACCAGGAAATACCGGCTTAACCAGCCGTCCTGGGCTTAAGGACAGAGGAACCACACTTAATGCCTGTTTCCTCCCTTAAAACCTCTCTAGGGTACGTGAGACGTTAGCGTCCAACCTCTTCAACAGCCAGTGAAAGTGCAGGGCGCCAAATTCAAAACAACAGAAATCCCATAATTAGAATTCCTCAAACATACATATATTTTACACCATTTTAAAGATACCCTTGTTGTAAATCCAGCCACAGTGTCCGATTTCAAAAAAGCTTTACGACGAAAGCAAACCAAACGATTATGTTAGGTGAGTGCCTATTCACAGAATAACACAGCCATTTTTCCAGCCAAAGAGAGGATTCACAAAAAGCAGAAATATAGATAAAATTCATCACTAACCTTTGATGATCTTCATCAGATGACACTCATAGGACTTCATGTTACACAATACATGTATGTTTTGTTCGGTAAAGTTCATATTTATATCCAAAAATCTGAGTTTACATTGGCGCCTTACGTTCAGAAGTCACAAAACATCCTTTGATTTTGCAGAGAGCCATATCAATTTACAGGAATACTCATAATAAACATTGCTAAAAGATACAACAGTTATGCATGGAATTTTAGATGCACTTCTCCTTAATGCAACCGCTGTGTCAGATTTCAAAAAAGCAAACCATGCAATAATCTGAGTCGGTGCTCAGAGCCCAATCAAGACACAAATATAGCCGCCATATTATGCAGTCAACAGAAGTCAGAACTAACAATATAAACATTCACTTACCTTTGATGATCTTCATCAGAATGCACTCCCAGGAATCCCAGTTCCACAATAAATGTTTGTTTTGTTCGATAATGTCCATCATTTATGTCCAAATTTCTCCCTGTTGTTCTAGCGTTCAGTACACTTTCCAAACTCACGACGCGCGGGCAGGTCCAGCGGAAAGTACGGACGAAAAGTTAAAAAAGTTATATTACAGTCCGTAAAGACATGACAAATGAAGTATTGTTTTTAACATAATTCTTCAATAAAGTTCCAACCGGAGTATTCCTATGTCTTCAGAACTGCGATGGAACAGAGCTTGCTCTCACGTGAACGCGCATGGTCAGAGCATGTTCAGGTCATGGCCGACCTGACTAATTCCTCTCTCCTTCGGCCCCACTAAACAGTAGAGGCATCAGACAAGGCTCTGGGTTCAGGGGCTTCAGGCCATCCGTGAAGTACCCCAATTGCCCACTTGGGGGTACTGTTGTCACCACAGGTGTTTGGGACGACTGGGAAAGGAGGACCTGATCCTCCATTCCCGAGTTTGGTGCGGGGGGTGTCTTCTTCCTTGCGAAGTGGCAGGACCATCTCTCACCTCGGCCCCTGGAACCGGGGCGGTGCTTGTGCCAGGCATACTGGTGTTGCACCTGGGAACCAGGCCGATCTGATCTGGTGCTGGACCCGGCCCCCAGTGCAGCACGCTTAGCCGGCGGGGCGCTGCCTGGCATCCCCAAAAGATCTCAGAGATATAAAAATGTGGAGCGCTTCTTCCTGCTTCTTTTGGCCATGAATCGGGCCTGTATAGCTTCCAGGGCCAAGCCCAATCCCATGGGAGATACCGACTCATCGCGGTACATCCGTCTGTCACTCTCTGGCACCTGCAAAAGCGTCAATCAAAGATGACTCTGTGCTACCACATTAGACTCCATACTTTTCCCGAGCGCCAGGACGGTGCACCAAGACGGTGCATAGAATGAAGTAGGCTATAACACAGATCTCATCCAGGAGCTCTGCGCGGGGCTCTCCTGCGGCCGAAGCCATGCCCAGCTCCTCCAGCAACTCGGTCTAGTAGACCTGTAGCATAGTGATTAGAGGTCGACCGATTATTCGGAATGGCTGATTAATTAGGGCCGATTTCAACTTTTCATAACAATCGGAAATCGGTAATTTTGGATGCCGATTTTGCCGATATATATTTTTTTTATACACCTTTATTTAACTAGGCAAGTCAGTTAAGAAGACATTCTTATTTTCAATGACGGCCTAGGAACGGTGGGTTAACTGTCTTGTTCAGGGGCAGAACGACAGATTTTTACCTTGTCAGCTCAGGGATTCAATCTTGCAACCTTACGGTTAACTAGTCCAACGCTCTAACCACCTGCCTCACGAGGAGCCCGCCTGTTACGCGAATGCAGTAAGAAGCCAAGGTAAGTTGCTAGCTAGCATTAAACTTATCTTATAAAAAACAATCAATCAATCAATCATAATCACTAGTTATAACTACACATGGTTGATGATATTACTAGTTTATCTAGCGTGTCCTGCGTTGCATATAATCGATGCAGTGCGCATTCGCGAAAAAGGACTGTCGTTGCTCCAACGTGTACCTAACCATAAACATCAATGCCTTTGATAGAGCAGTCTGACTGAGCGATGGTAGGCACCAGCAGGCTTGTAAGCATTCATTCAAACAGCATTTTTGTGCGCTTCACAATGCTTCAAGCATGTTAATGACTTCAAGCCTATCAACTCCCGAGATTAGGCTGGTGTAACCGATGTGAAATGGCTAGCTAGTTAGCGGGGTGCGCGCTAATAGCATTTCAAATGTCACTCACTCTGAGACTTGGAGTAGTTGTTCCCCTTGCTCTGCATGGGTAACGCTGCTTCGAGGGTGGCTGTTGTCGATGTGTTCCTGGTTCGAGCCCAGGTAGCGGCGAGGAGAGGGATGGAAGCTATACTGTTACACTGGCAATACTAAAGTGCCTATAAGAACATCCAATAGTCAAAGGTATATGAAATACAAATCGTATAGAGAGAAATAGTCCTATAATTCCTATAATAACTACAACCTAAAACTTCTTACCTGGGAATATTGAAGACTCATGTTAAAAGGAACCACCAGCTTTCATATGTTCTCATGTTCTGAGCAAGGAACTTAAACGTTAGCTTTCTTACATGGCACATATTGCACTTTTACTTTCTTCTCCAACACTTTGTTTTTGCATTATTTAAACCAAATTGAACATGTTTCATTATTTATTTGAGGCTAAATAGATTTTATTGATGTATTATATTATGTTAAAATAAGTGTTCATTCAGTATTGTTGTAATTGTCATTATTACAAAAAAATAAATAAAAATCGGCCGATTAATCGGTATCGGCTTTTTTTTGGTCCTCCAATAATCGGTATCGGTATCGGCGTTGAAAAATCATAATCGGTCGACCTCTAATAGTGATGACAAGGATTGGTCAGCCACCCCTTATGCACGAAACACCTTCTCTATCTCAAGGTTTCCCAAACTCGGTCCAGGGGCCCCCCTGGGTGCACGTTTTTGTTTTGCTAACCAACTGTCTCACTGTCCCCCTGTTGGGATGCTAGTTCCTATTCCGACTACAGCCACAAGTCTCTCTCCGCTTCCTGCACCCCGGGGTACCGGAATCTGGGAAAGGAAAGTGGCCATCGGTAATGTCAAGCTTCCTCAATAACGCTACACTTCTTTCCAGGGAGTTTAAACTCAGTACGTGGCAATGCGCACACTTGACTGGTTCGAGCGAGAGCCGCCTGAGCATGTTCCAAGCCGAGACAAACTACACATGAATCGTGAGTATCTTTCAGAGAAACACTATAACTGCATGACTGGGGGCATGATCTCGACCCCGAACCCGGCATAGCCATCATCGTTTCGGTGGCTTTCTTAGCTATCTTACTCATTGCACCAGCAAATTGAAGAATAACTCATTGTTTGTGACTAGGAAAGTTATGACAACATGTACAAACTTCAGCACACAATGTCAAGGAGGTAAGCTCACACTACCACTATGGGGCAGTTTAGTTGGCAAAACATAAGACAGTCTCGTATTCCAATTGTTTGTTAAGGTAGCGTGAATCGTTCCTGTTCACACCGAGGTGAAGAAATTGAAGGAATGAATCCGAGCCTCACGCTTATCACCTGTGGAAGGTGCGGCTTCCAGAGAAGCGTGGATTTCATTGGACTTGTCAGGCGTGATTGTAGATCCTTCAACCAAAGTCATGATACTATGTTGTAGCGACGTTGACGGACTGAAAGGGGAACTTGAAACGTCATGTAAATAATCCTGCCCTCCCTTGTTTGTTATATTACTTTGTTACAGCGGTAGTTGCGTTGAGTGGCGGTGTGGTGGTCTACCCTGTGTATCGTCATTCAGCCATCCGTCAGAGAGGCGAGGGGTGGTAATAGTATATCATAACACTGTGACAGGCCTAGCCACTCAGAAATAACAGCCCCGATTGCATGCTACCCTGAGTGACTGGCTGACTGACTGACTGAGTGAGGGAGTGCCACTCAAAAACAAACAATGATTGAAAAGGAAGGGGGGGGGGGTTGAATACAAAGCATTTAACCTTTCTAGTGTTGGCTGCAGGATTGCATCATGCTGTTATGCTGCGGTGATGGCCTGAATGCAGAATGGAAAGAGGGGAGAGAGGGGAGATACTGTAGTAGGAAGCTAGGAAGAGGAGTTCAATATACTCAGTACAGAATATCGTCCTGGAGGACACATTGCTGTAATGTCTGGGCAACATTGTGTTATGATAGTCCTGTAAAGATGACATATAGATGTTCTAATAACCAACCATGGACTGGCTGTCAGTTTTATTGATGTTATATGGTGGAAACTGCTATAGAGGAAGATTACTAGTAAATGTACAAAAGAATGTGGACACATTGCTCGTCGAATATCTCGTTCCAAAATCATGGGCATTAATATGGATTTGGTCCTCTCTTTGCTGCTATAACAGCCTCCACTCTTCTGGGAAGGATTTCCACTTCCATTCAGCCACAAGAGCATTAGTGAGGTTGGGCACTGATGTTGGATGATTAGACCAGTCGGCGTTCCAATTCATCCTAAAGGTGTTCGATGGAATTGAGGTCAGTGCTCTGTGCAGGCCAGTCAAGTTCTTCCACACCGATCTCGACAAACCATTTCCGTATGGACCTCGCTTTGTACACAGGGAAATTGTCATGCTGAAACAGAAAAGGGCCTTCCCCAAACTGTTGCCACAAATTTGGAAGCACAGTATCATTCTATGCTGTAGCGTTAAGATTTCCCTTCACTGGAACTAAGGGGCCGATCCCTGAACCATGAAAATCAACCCCACACCATTATTCCTCTTCCACCAAACTTTACAGTGGATTCGGGCAATATGGAATATGCAATATGGATTTACAGTGGATTCGGGCAATATGGAATATGCAATATGGATTTACAGTGGATTCGGGCAATATGGAATATGCAATATGGATTTACAGTGGATTCGGGCAATATGGAATATGCAATATGGATTTACAGTGGATTCGGGCAATATGGAATATGCAATATGGATTTACAGTGGATTCGGGCAATATGGAATATGCAATATGGATTTACAGTGGATTCGGGCAAGTAGCGTTATCCCGGCATCCACCAAACCCAGATTCATCCTTCGGACTGCCAGATGGTGAAGCATGATTCATCACTCCAGTGAACGTGTTTCCACTGCTCCAGAGTCCAATGACGGTGAGCTTTACACCACTCCAGCCGATGGCATTGCGCATGATGATCTTAGGCTTGTGTGCGGCTGCTCGGCCATGGAAAGCCACTTCATGAAGCTCCCGACAAACAGTTATTGGCTGACGTTGCTTCCAGAGGCAGTTTGGAACTCGGTAGTGAGTGTTGCAACCGAGGACAGAGTTCTACGTGCTATGCGCTTCAACACTCGACGGTCACGCTCTGTGAGCTTGTATGGCCTACCACTTCGCGGCTGAGCCGTTATTTCCACCTCAATATAACAGCACTTACAGTTGACTGGGGAAACTCTAGTAGGACAGAAATTTGACAAACTGACTTGTTGGAAAGGTGGCATCCTATGACAGTGCCACGTTGAAAGTCACTGAGCACTCAGTACGGGCCACTCTACTGAAAATGTTTGTCTATGGAGATTACATGGCTGTGCGTTCTATTTTATTCACCTGTTAGCAATGGGTGCGGCTGAAATAGCCGAATCCACTAATTTAAAGGGGTGTCCACATACCTTTGGCCATGTAGTGTATAGTGTGAATAGTGTGTGCCTTGAGTCTCAAATGTTAGTGCAGATATGTGTCTGTATGTAAGTCTTGTACCAACACAGTGGTTAGACATTGAGGAAACAGGCAATGAGTATCTCATGGAGCTTGACCTGGGAGCATCTCCAATGACGTTCCTTTCAGAGCACAAGGCTGGGCCAATAGAGACGAGTGAACTGCAGCTCAGCTCCTGTTCACTTTTCTCAGGGTCTTGATGGAGATTTACAGTCAATGTGTTGTTGGAGACTGTGTGTGTGTGTGTGCGTGTGTGTGTGTGTGTGTGTGTGTGTGTGTGTGTGTTCCTGCAAGGCTCTGTATTCAGGTAGAGTAAAGTTAATTATCAGCATTGATGATGATGTTGCTACAGCCGTAATGTTGCTTACAGACAGCTGCCGGGTAATTAAGAGCAGGTAATGTGATTTAATGAGCCAAAATAACACACTGTAAATCAAGGACTGATACGATTATCTTATCTTGAATCTTAATCTTGACTTAATTTCCCCTATCATCAAGCTCGCCCCATAAAACTGAAGAGCTTGGACTCACTGAGAGTGGCTATAAACAACACCACGAGAGAGGGAGAGCGAGAGAGAGAGAGAGACAGAGAGAGAGAGAGAGAGAGATTGAGAGAGAAAGAAAGCTGGTCCTGGGGCTCTGTTCACAAACACAAACAAACACCACAGAGCCCCAGGACCACAGCACAATTAGACCCAAACAAATCGTGAGAAAACAAAAAGATAATTACTTGACACACTGAAAAGAATGAACAAAAAAACAGAGCAAACTAGAATGCTATTTGGCCCTAAACAGAGAGTACACAGTGGCAGAAAACCTGACCAATGTGACTGACCCAAACTTAAGGAAAGCGTTGACTATGTACAGACTTGTCACGTTCCTGACCTGTTTTCTGTTCATTTTGTATGTGTTTAGTTGGTCAGGGCGTGAGTTGGGGTGGGCATTCTATGTTTTGTGTTTCTATGTTTAGGTTAGTGGTAATTAGCCTTATATGGTTCTCAATCAGGGACAGGTGTTTGACGTTTCCTCTGATTGAGAACGATATAAAGGTAGGCTGTTCACACTGTTTGTTTGTGGGTGATTGTCTTCTGTGTCTGTGTGTGTTGCACCACACGGGACTGTTTCGGTTTGTTCGTTCGTTTGATGTAGTCTGTTCCTGTTCGTGAGTTCTTCGTGTATTTATGTAAGTTCCTTGTTCAGGTCTGTCTACGTCGTTTTGTTATTTTGTAGTTTGTTGAAATGTTTTCGGTTTTTTCGTCTTTACTTTAATAAACTTCGTTATGTCAAATCATCACGCTGCGCTTTGGTCCAATCCCTACTCCTCCTCTTCGTCTGAAGAGGAGGAGGACAGCCGTTACAGAATCACCCACCAACCATGGAGCAAGCAGCGTGAGAGGAACCAACAGCAGCGGCCAAAGAACCAGGACTCATGGACTTGGGAGGAAATATTGGACGGAAAGGGACCCTGGGCTCAACCAGGAGAATATCGCCGCCCCAAAGCTGAGCTGGAGGCAGCGAAAGCAGAGAGGCGGCGTTTCGAGGAGCTAGCTCGGAAGCAGGAGAAGGATCTGGGCTACAATACGTGGGAGGAGATCGACAGGTGGGCGATCAACCCAGGGCGAGTGCCGGAGCCCGCCTGGGATTCTCTGGCGCAGTGCGAGGAGGGATACCGGCGAATGGAGGCAGCACGACGACGCGGTAGGAAGCCTGTGAGTAAACCCCAAAAAATTCTTTGGGGGGGGCTAAGAGGGAGAGTGGCGAAGTCAGGTAGGAGACCTGCGCCCACTCCCTGTACTTACCGTGGAGAGCGAGAGTACGGGCAGACACCGTGTTACGCAGTAGAGCGCATGGTGTCTCCTGTACGTGTGCATAGCCCGGTGCGGGTTATTCCACCTCCCCGCACTGGCAGGGCTAGATTGAGTATTGAGCCGGATGTCATGAAGCCGGCCCTACATATCTGGCCACCAGTGCGTCTCCTCGGGCCGGCTTACATGGCACCAGCCTTACGCATGGTGTCCCCGGTTCGCCTACATAGCCCGGTGCGGGTTATTCCACCTCCCCGCACTGGTCGGGCGACGGGGAGCATACAACCAGGTAAGGTTGGGCAGGCTCAGTGCTCAAGGGAGCCAGTACGCCTGCACGGTCCGGTATTTCCGGCGCCACCTCCCCGCTCCAGCCCAGTACCACCTGTGCCTACACCACGCACAAGGCTTCCAGTGCGTCTCCAGAGCCCTGTTCCTCCTCCACGCACTCTCCCTGTGGTGCGTGTCTCCAGCCCAGTGCCTCCAGTCCCGGCACCACGCATCAAGCCTCCTGTGCGTCTCCAGAGCCCTGTACGCACTGTTCCTTCTCCCCGTACTCGCCCTGATGTGCGTGCCCTCAGCCCGGTACCACCAGTGCCGGTACCACGCACCAGGCCTATAGTACGCCTTGAGAGTTCAGTGTGCCCTGTTGTTGTTCCCCGCACTAGCCTGAAGGTGCGTGTCCTTAGCCCGGTACCTCCAGTTCCGGCACCAAGCACCAGGCCTACAGTGCGTCTCAGCCGGCCAGAGTCTGCCGTCTGCCCAGCGGCGCCTGAACTGCCCGTCTGCCCAGCGGCGCCTGAACTGCCCGTCTGCCCAGCGGCGCCTGAACTGCCCGTCTGCCCAACGCCGTCTGAACTGTCCGTCTCCCAAGCGTCGCATGAACTGCCCGTCGGTACTGAGCCTTCAAAGCCGCACGTCTGCCATGAGCCTGAAAAGCCGTCCGCCAGACAGGAGCCGCTAGAGCCTTCCGCCAGACAGGAGCCGCTAGAGTCTTCCGCCAGACAGGAGCAGCCAAAGCCTTCTGCCAGACAGGATCAGCCAGAGCCTTCTGCCAGACAGGATCAGCCAGAGCCTTCCGCCAGCCATGACCAGCCAGAGCCGTCATCCAGCCATGACCAGCCAGAGCCGTCATCCAGCCATGACCAGCCAGAGCCGTCATCCAGCCATGACCAGCCAGAGCCGTCATCCAGCCATGACCAGCCAGAGCCGTCATCCAGCCATGACCAGCCAGAGCCGTCATCCAGCCAGGATCCGCCAGAGCCAGCCAGCCAGGATCCGCCAGAGCCAGCCAGCCAGGATCCGCCATCCAATCCGGTGTTGCCCCTCATTCCGGTGTTGCCCCTCATTCCGGTATTGCCCCTTAGTCCGGTGCTGCCCCTTAATCCGGTGGGTTTAATTTGGAGGGTGGTCATTGGGAGGAGGCTACAAAAGCGGGGTTTGACTATGGTGGGATGGGGACCACGCCCAGAGCCTGAGCCGCCACCGTGGACAGATGCCCACCCAGACCCTCCCCTAGACTTTTGGTGGTGCGTCCGGAGTTCGCACCTTGAGGGGGGGGGTTCTGTCACGTTCCTGACCTGTTTTCTGTTCATTTTGTATGTGTTTAGTTGGTCAGGGCGTGAGTTGGGGTGGGAATTCTATGTTTTGTGTTTCTATGTTTAGGTTAGTGGTAATTAGCCTTATATGGTTCTCAATCAGGGACAGGTGTTTGACGTTTCCTCTGATTGAGAACGATATAAAGGTAGGCTGTTCACACTGTTTGTTTGTGGGTGATTGTCTTCCGTGTCTGTGTATGTTGCACCACACGGGACTGTTTCGGTTTGTTCGTTCGTTTGATGTAGTCTGTTCCTGTTCGTGAGTTCTTCGTGTATTTATGTAAGTTCCTTGTTCAGTTCTGTCTACGTCGTTTTGTTATTTTGTAGTTTGTTGATGTGTTTTCGGTTTTCGTCTTTACTTTAATAAACTTCGTTATGTCAAATCATCACGCTGCGCTTTGGTCCAATCCCTACTCCTCCTCTTCGTCTGAAGAGGAGGAGGACAGCCGTTACAAGACTCAGTGAGCATAGCCTTGCTATTGAGAAAGGCCATCGTAGGCAGAATTAGTTCTTAACTGACTTGCATAGTTAAATAAAGGTACAAAGAATATATATATATATATATATATATATATATATAATGAAATAACATTAAGCTCAGGCACCAATACATACAAGACAT
This sequence comes from Salvelinus namaycush, assembly GCF_016432855.1. NCBI lineage: Eukaryota > Metazoa > Chordata > Actinopteri > Salmoniformes > Salmonidae > Salvelinus > Salvelinus namaycush. The sequence goes on from NC_052310.1 coordinate 7,567,909, forward strand.
ACCACCAGGGGTGTCTTCACAGTCCTCAAGTCGATGCCAGCTGCCCAGCAAAGGGCTACCTGTCATCAGCATCAGAGACGAGGCCATACACCAAACTATTTAATAAAAGTCCATATTGCATTTTGTCTCTCGTTCTTTCAGTTAGGCCTGTACTCGATTATATTGTTTATATATCGTTGTATTTTAACTTCTTATGGGCAGGTGGGATGGGAGCGTCCCACCTGGCCAACATCCGGTGAAATTGGAGAGCGCGAAATTCAAACTTCAGAATTATAAATATTTAGCTTTCATAAAATCACAAGTGTAATATATCAAAATAAAGCTTAACTTCTTGTTAATACAGCCACTGTGTCAGTTTTCAAAAAGGCTTTACGGCGAAAGCACACCATGCAATTATCTGAGGACAGCGCCCCGCGTACAAAAGCATGAAAAACATATTTCAACCAGGCAGGTGCGCCACGAAAGTCAGAAATAGCGATATAATAAATGCCTTCCTTTGATGATCTTCTTCTGTTGGCACTCCAAAAGGTCTCAGATACATCACAAATGGTCCTTTTGTTCGATAATGTCCTTCTTTATATCCATATAAACTCAGTTTCCCGAGCTAAAAAAAATACCAAAGAACGCGCTCTCTTCCACGTGCTTGGAAACACTACAGCCAAAATGGGAGCCACCTAGAAAAACTACAATTTCTGGCTAATTTTTCCAAAACCCAGCATGAAACTCTTTCTAAAGACTGACATCTAGTGGAAGCCCTAGGAACTGCAATCTGGGAGGATTTCGCCTTATAATAAAAGTGACAGCCATTGAAATCAGTGGAAGGCTGATTCTTTGGAGGGGGGATGGTTTGTCCTCGGAGTTTCGCCTTTCATATCAGTTCTGTAATACTCACAGACATAATTTTAACAGTTTAAGAAACTTTAGAGTGTTTTCTATCCAAATCTACTATTATATGCATATCCCAGCTTCTGGGCCTGAGTAACAGGCAGTTTACTTTGGACACGCTTTCCATCCGGACGTGAAAGTACTGCCCTCTACCCAAGAGAGGTTACATTTGTGTGACTGTCCTTGTCTTTCAGCGTTTTGTTACTTGTCATGTTCTGTGTGTTGTGTGGACCCCAGGAAGAATAGCTGCTGCTTCTACAAAACTAATGGAGATCCAAATAAACACAAACACACACATACACACACACACACACACCCACACACACACAGTAGCTAATTGGTTAATGGTAGGGAGTTTTATGGAAGAATACTTTGAGGTGGCGTCAATGATCTGTCTCTATACGGTGCACAGTGTTTACTGACTGTGTGAGTCAATGTAAATTATTTGCGTTGTCATGAGTGCTACCGTACAGCTGTTTTATACCCACATCCTCTCTCCTATAGACCACACAGTACAGTAGTAACATCCTCTCTCCTATAGACCACACAGTACAGTAGTAACATCCTCTCTCCTATAGACCACACAGTACAGGAGTAACATCCTCTCTCCTATAGACCACACAGTACAGGAGTAACATCCTATCTCCTATAGACCACACAGTACAGGAGTAACATCCTCTCTCCTATAGACCACACAGTACAGGAGTAACATCCTCTCTCCTATAGACCACACAGTACAGGAGTAACATCCTCTCTCCTATAGACCACACAGTACAGGAGTAACATCCTCTCTCCTATAGACCACACAGTACAGGAGTAACATCCTCTCTCCTATAGACCACACAGTACAGGAGTAACATCCTATCTCCTATAGACCACACAGTACAGGAGTAACATCCTCTCTCCTATAGACCACACAGTACAGGAGTAACATCCTCTCTCCTATAGACCACACAGTACAGGAGTAACATCCTCTCTCCTATAGACCACACAGTACAGGAGTAACATCCTCTCTCCTATAGACCACACAGTACAGGAGTAACATCCTCTCTCCTATAAACCACACAGTACAGGAGTAACATCCGCTCTCCTATAGACCACACAGTACAGGAGTAACATCCTCTCTCCTATAGACCACACAGTACAGGAGTAACATCCTCTCTCCTATAGACCACACAGTACAGGAGTAACATCCTCTCTCCTATAGACCACACAGTACAGGAGTAACATCCTCTCTCCTATAGACCACACAGTACAGGAGTAACATCCTCTCTCCTATAGACCACACAGTACAGGAGTAACATCCTCTCTCCTATAGACCACACAGTACAGGAGTAACATCCTCTCTCCTATAGACCACACAGTACAGGAGTAACATCCTCTCTCCTATAGACCACACAGTACAGGAGTAACATCCTCTCTCCTATAGACCACACAGTACAGGAGTAACATCCTCTCTCCTATAGACCACACAGTACAGGAGTAACATCCTCTCTCCTATAGACCACACAGTACAGGAGTAACATCCTCTCTCCTATAGACCACACAGTACAGGAGTAACATCCTCTCTTCTATAGACCACACAGTACAGGAGTAACATCCTCTCTCCTATAGACCACACAGTACAGTAGTAACATCCTGTTCGATTGGGTTCAAGTCCAGGTTCTGGCTGGACCACTCAAGGACATTCAGAGACTTGTCCCAAAGCCACTCCTGTGTTGTCTTGGCTGTGTGCTAGGGTGGTTGTCCTGTTGGAAGGGGAATCTTTGCCCCAGTCTGAGATCCTGAGCGCTCCGGAGCAGGTTTTCATCAAGGATCTCTCTGTACTTTTCTCCATTCATCTTTCCCTCTATCCTGATTAGTCTCCCTGTCGCTGAAAAACATCCCCACAGCATAATGCTGCCACCGCCCTGCTTCACTGTAGGGATGGTGCCAGGTTTCCTTCAGACATGATGCTTGGCATTCAGGCCAAAGAGTTCAATCTTGGTTTCATCAGACCAGAGAATAGTGCAGAAGGTGTCGTATGCTGAGGCAGTGACGAAAGTAGAGGATGTGTCAAAGGGGGAGGTGAGTAGTAGGTTTGTGTCAGAACAGAGAGATAGGCCAAAGAGTGACATATGCTTCAGTAAGATTTGCTTCTAAGCATTCATAGCAATGGTTATCAACTGTATCGCAGAAATGGAACGTAAATCACAGAAAATAGATGTTGTGGTGGCAGCTGCAGAGAAGTTTTTTGGGTATACGAGATTTAACTTCAGAAGAGTTTCAGGGTGTGTTGAGTGGTGGTATTCCGTCCTCCCAGGCCGTTGGCATAGTTCCGGAGCAGACAGGGTCAACATAGTGAAATGGGGTAGTGGGTTTTTAATGAGTGTAGGGTTCATTGATAGGGTAAAATATACTTTGATTTTATTTTCCCGTTTCTGCTTTTCCCATTTTGTATCTCAAACTCCACCGAAAAAGAGAAAAGAAGAGGAAGAAGAATTGTAATTACAACAAGATATCCTATTATAAATCTCTCTCTCTCTCTGGGTAGTGCCAATACAGTACTGAGTTATTCACAGTAATTTGATGCCAGAGCAATGACACAGAGTAAAAGTGAAAAGTAAACTGTTAGAAACTGATTTATATAGTATTTTACAGTAATTACAAGGGATTAGAGCAAGCAGGTTGGCTGTAAGCATTTGCATATTGCTGCATATTAATGAATACTAGGTGTTTTATATCACTTGCACTAGAGGCTTAAACAAAGGCTTCCAAACTGGCCGTGATAACAAGGCAAAACAGATCAAATTGACATGGGTTAAATATTCAACCATGAACAGTTCATTTTATTTGGTTATTCTCAAGTCAATACAGAATTCAAATATCAATCAAGTTAAAAGATAATCAATCATTCAAAAGGTTCAATAAATAAGGTATGAAATCAATAAATCAGCAAATCAATGTGATCCAATAATAACTGGAACACGTAAAGGGTTCCAACAACAAAACGTTTCATGTGAAGTGTTCCAAAAACACATTTTCACATAATTTCACATGTTGAAATGTCACATGTAAAGTTGTCCAGAAACACATTTTCACATGTTGTGTGAAATCATGTGACTTTCCACATGTGAAATCAGTAATAGTGATTTGCTATTTATTTACTGTGAATCGCAATGCACCTGAGTACTTTTTGGCCCGACTTGCAAATTAACTTGGCAAGCCTCACTTGCAATTGCATTAAAACTTATAGGATACTTGTTTAAATGCGCTTACGGCACAAACTGTTTTTTTTTTTTTATCCTGTAATTTTATAGTAAGTTACTGGCTACTGAGTTGCGGTGAAAATAGTGGAAACCACATTTAAATGTACTTCTACAGCTGAACTGTATTTTTACAGTGTATATACTGTACTACAACAAACTGTATTCAGGAAGTACACAGAAATTACAATTATAATACCAAAACATTTAGAATTGGGTTTCTGAATTGACTGGAACTTAAATGGAATTGAATTCAACATTGGTTATCACACTTGGAACGCAACAACACCTAGGATTTTAAACTCATAACCTCTTGGAATGCCAGCAACCTGAATTTCCTGCTTCACACCAGGTCTGTAGCCATGAAAGCGATCGGCCACAGATTTATTGGCAAGAGTACATTTCTGCACATTGTAAAAAGTTGCCCGGAATCAAGTCAATTTACCTGACAACACCAACAAAAAAGTAGCTGAGCTCAGGGATACTAGACATTAAGGTCTAGATTCAATCAGTTCAAGCACAAACACGCGGTTGCTGACACCCGCATAGCTGGTGCAGATCAGATCCCATCCCTAAGTGTTCATAAATGCTCTTGGGATTTGAACCTTTTAGTCTGGAGTGCATTAATATCTCAGCAGTGTCACAAAACTGTTATTTGTTACCAAGAGCACATTTCCACACACTTTCAAATATAAGAGCATGGTTACGGTACAGAGTTGTTCCCTGATGTACAAAAAGGGCAAAGGTACACACAAGGTACCTTCAGAGTAACACATAGGAACTCACATTGTTACCTTTTATGTGCGGATAATTGAGTATAATGGTACATTTTTCGACCCATTTTTATTCAATAAAATAGTGCGTTCATAACCATGTGAGTATTGGGAATTGACCAGTTGTGAGGTTGTAAATACCAGTTGAATACATTCAGGTGATTTGAACTCGTTGAGAAACACCGATTGGCTAATGGCCAACAAGCTGCGTCAACCATAAACTAAAAGTACAGCTATCAAAAAACATATTAATAGATTGCTTTTGCAAATGCTGTTATCAAGGTAATTTCCTGAGAAGGGAGAGGTCAGAGGTCAGCATGTGATAGAAGTCGGAGCTCAGGAAGGATAGACTACCAATTACCAGTTGGAGGGCCGTTCAAGTGGATTTTTCCAAGTTTTATGTGGTAAATTCCCACTTCCCACTTGGTTACGAATGCAGGATTAGGTACAATCATTACTGCACTTTGAAATGTAGGTATGGGCAATGTGCTAGCGGGGCTAATTAGCATATTTGATGGTGTTGTCTTACATAGGTTATCTTTGTGCCAACCGTCAGTGACAATGTTGTACCTGTTTAACTCTCCAGAGTCTAAGATGGGGGAAATGTTTTGAGATGGTCAAACCAAGGATCATTTAGCTATTTGATTTAGATTTTTAAGACCCCTTACAGTAAAAATAATAAATATAAAAACCATTTGATGAAAAATTGAAATTGGCATTAATGCTATTAACCAATATAAACACATTAAATAACAGATTCACTACATGGAACAACAGATATTCCAAAAATAAGTCAAAAGGAAGTTTGTTCTGAAGTGTCTGTCCGATATCTGAGAGATACAAGAAAGATCAGGAAACTATTATTATTATTATATATATTTTTTTAAATGTTTTTATCACCTTATTTTAGGTACTAAACTATCTCCATACGTACAGTGCCTTCGGAAAGTTTTCAGACCCCTTGACTTTTTCCACATTTTGTTACATTACAGCCTTAATATAAAATTGATTAAAAAAAAGTAAACCAAAAGGCCACTTACCAGGCCCAATAAATAGCAAACAGTACGCATGCGCACACGCGCACGCACGCACGCACGCACGCACGCACGCACGCACGCACGCACGCACGCACACACACACACACACACACACACACACACACACACACACACACACACACACAAAGGCATATGCATGCACATACACTCTACGAGACACACACACACACTCCTTTTTAATCTTTTATCTTGGCTGGGGTGTAGGTGCACGCTCGATAATCCCGCGAGCGTTAAACTATATTGAACAAAAATATAAACGCAACATGTAAAGTGTTGGTCTCATGTCTCATGACCTAAAATAAAAGAGCACAAAAATCATATTTCTCAAAAATGTTGTGCGCAAATTTGTTTACATCCCTGTTAGTGAGCATTTCTCCTTTGTCAAGATAATCCATCCACCTGACAGGTGTGACATATCGAGAAGCTGATTAAACAGCATGATCCTTACACAGGTGCACCTTGTGCTCTGGTAAATAAAAGGCCACTATAAAATGTGCAGTTTTGTCACACAGCATAATGCCACAGATGTCTCAAGTTTTGAGGGAGCTTGCAATTGGTATGCTGACTGCAGGAATGTCCACCAGAGCTGTTGCCAGATAATTGAATGTTACTTTCTCTACCATAAGCCAATGTCGTTTTAGAGAATTTGTCAGTACGTCCAACCGGCCTCACAACCGCAGACCACGTGTATGGCGATGTGTGGGCGAGTGGTTTGATTGCCCAATGGTGGCGGTGGGTTTATGGTATGTGCAGGCATATGCTACGGACAACAAACTCAACTGCATTTTATCATTGGCAATTTGAATGCACAGAGATACCGTGATGAGATCCTGAGGCCCATTGTCGTGCCATTCATCCACCACTATGACATCATGTTTCAGCATGATAATGCACAGCCCCATGTCACAAGGATCTGTACACAATTCCTGGGTGCTGAAGCTGTCCCAGTTCTTCCATGGCCTGCATACTCACTAGACATGTCACCCATTGAGCATGTTTGGAATGCTCTCGATCGACGAATATGACAGCGTGTTCCAATTCCCGCCAATGTCCATTAACTTCGCACAGTCATTGAAGAGGAATGGGACAACATTCCACAGGCCACAATCAACAGCCTGATCAACTCCATGCGAGAGGTGTCGCGCTGCATGTGTCGCGCTGCATGAGGCAAATGGTGATCACACAAGATACTGACTAGTTTTCTGACCACGCACCTTCCTTTTTTTTATGGTATCTGTGACCAACGAATACATAACGAATATATTTTTGAATATATTTTAGAATATATTTGAGATTTGAGATTCTTCAAAGTAGCCACCCTTTGCCTTGATGACAGATTTGCACACTCTTGGAATTCTCTCAACCAGCTTTGTGAGGTAGTCACCTGGAAGGCATTTCAATTAACAGGTGTTAAAAGTTAATTTGTGGAATTGCTTTCCTTAATGCGTTTGAGCCAATCAGTTGTGTTGTGACAAGGTATGGGTGGTATACAGAAGATAGCCCTATTTGATAAAAGACCAAGTCCATATTATGCTAAGACCAGCTAAAATAAGCAAAGAGAAACGACAGTCCATCTTTACTTTAAGACATGAAGGTCAGGCAAAGAGGAAAAATTCAAGTGCAGTCACAAAAACCATCAAGCGCTATGACAAAACTGTCTCTCATGAGGACCGCCACAGGAAAGGAAGACCCAGAGTTACCTCTACTGCAGATGACAAGTTCATTAGAGTTACCAGCCTCAGAAATTGCAGCCCAAATAAATGCTTCACAGAGTTCAAGTAAAAGACACATCTCAACATCAACTGTTCAGAGGAGACTGCGTGATTCAGGCCTTCATGGTTGAATTGCTGCAATAAGCTACAATAAGCAGGTAGCCTAGTGGTTAGAGCATTGGGCCAGTAACCGGAAGGTTGCTGGATTGAGTCCCCGAGCTGACAAGGTCATCCTGCCCCTGAGCAAGGCAGTTAACCCACTCTTCGTGCGCCGTGGATGTTGATTAAGGCAGCCCCCCGCACCTCTCTGATTCAGAGGGGTTGGGAAATATGCTGAAGACACATTTCAGTTGAATACATTCAGTTGGACAACTGACTAAGTATCTCCCTTTCCCTTACATCGCTCCATCTCTCCCTGCCTGCCTCCTTCCTTCACCATCATCCATCCCTTCCTCCCTCCCCCCATCCATTCTTATACATCTACTCCTGCTTCATACTCATTCTGGGATCAACCTGCCACAGAACAGCTGAAACAGATGTCATTCAAATAGATGTGCAGTTAAAACCCATCTAGTTTAAATTGGTCTATCTGTCAAAAGCTGTGCAGTAACACATCGAGTGTGTGTGTGTGTGTGTGTGTGTGTGTGTGTGTGTGTGTGTGTGTGTGTGTGTGTGTGTGTGTGTGTGTGTGTGTGTGTGTGTGTGTGTGTGTGTGTGTGTGTAGAGAGACCGAGAAGGAGATAGTGAGAGACAGCTAGAGAGAGAGATGGTATGATGATGTAATTACACCTAACAGCAGGGGGTTTTGGTAAAGCAAGACTCCTGTCAGATTGGTTTCATTTCTTCCAACAGAGAGGGACTGACTGGACAACAGATTCACAGCTTCAAGCCTGACTGAGGTTCTGTCTGCTGAGACATGGCTAAAACATGTCTGCTGAATGATTAAAGGCACATACATGGCATACAGAAGGCTTCACTCACTATTCATATCTGGGAGTATGTTATGTAGTATCTCATCTATTCATATCTGGGAGTATGTCATGTAGTATCTCATCTATTAATATCTGGGAGTATGTTATGTAGTATCCCATCTAGTAATATCTGGGAGTATGTTATGTAGTATTTAATCTATTAATATCTGGGAGTATGTTATGTAGTATCTCATCTATTAATATATGGGAGTATGTTATGTAGTATCTCATCTATTAATATCTGGGAGTATGTTATGTAGTATTTAATCTATTAATATCTGGGAGTATGTTATGTAGTATCTCATCTATTAATATATGGGAGTATGTTATGTAGTATCTCATCTATTAATATCTGGGAGTATGTTATGTAGTATTTAATCCATTAATATCTGGGAGTATGTTATGTAGTATCTCATCTATTAATATATGGGAGTATGTTATGTAGTATCTCATCTATTAATATCTGGGAGTATGTGATGTAGTATTTAATCCATTCATATCTGGGAGTATGTTATGTAGTATTTAATATATTCATATCTTGGAGTATGTTATGTAGTATTTAATCTATTAATATCTAGGAGTATGTTATGTAGTATTTAATCTATTAATATCTGGGAGTATGTTATGTAGTATCTCATCTATTAATATCTGGGAGAATGTTATGTAGTATGTCATAGTTAAATCCTAGTTAAATCCCAGTTAGGTGTGAGAGTGTCAGTATTAAGGGCTTACTCCAATAGGTTCAACGTTAAATCTAACAGTCGGGTGTGAGAGTGTGGATTAATTAGCTCATTAAGTGAACATTGTTAAAAGTGATTAACACATTAAATATCAACAATAAAGGTCTGCCCAAGGCATAGCACTATCATCTCCCGTATCCACACTCAGATAACCATCCTCGGCGTGATTCCAAATTCAGAGGATCAACTGTGTACATTCTGATTTGCAGTTTGCTCTTTTCAGTCTGACTCACTAGGATGGATGAATGTACATTGACCTATACACAATTGGTTGTACAACACCAGCCAAATGAAGATAAGACCAGTTCCTAAATGGAATAAAAACGAACTGTACGTGTCATCTACAGAATGGCAGTGACGCGACCGACCGACAGAAAACATATACTGAAGCCAAGTAGAAATGCAACACGCAACAATTTCAAAGATTTTACAGTTGAAACAAGGAAATCAGGCCCTAACCTATGGATTTCTGAGTGTGCACCTACACCCAGCCTAGGTCAAATATTAAAAAGGAGTGTGTGTGTCTCGAAGAGTGTGTGTGCATGCATATGGCTGTGTGTGTGTGTGTGTGTACTGTATGTGTGTGTGTGTATGTATGTGTGCGCGTGTGTGTATGTGTGTGTATGTATGTATGTATGTATGTATGTATGTATGTATGTATGTATGTGTGTGTGGGTGTGCACTGTTTGCTATTTATTGGGCCTGGTAAGTGGCCTTTTGGTTTACTCCAGCCTAGCTGTAATGTAAGCCTACAGACTGCTCTGCACACAAGTGCCCATGCCGGCATGATAGATCACAGAAATACGAGCGTCCTCTCTACCCTCACACACACACGCACACACACACACACACACACACACACGCACACACACACACACACACACACACACACGCTCTCTCTTCAGCAGTGTAATGTCTACATATAAACTGCTCACATTTCACAGGCGTGTTTGGGGCTCCTTAGAGTGAGATGTATAGTCGGCTTCCCAGATAAGAGGATGACAAACAACTGTGTTCAGAGGGGGGACATTATTTCAGAGGGGGGACATTATTTCAGAGGGGGGACATTATTTCAGAGGGGGGACATTATTTCAGAGGAAGGACATTATCTGGTGGTGTGTACAACGGAGAGGAGACTGTTATTGTTCAAGGTGATACAGGCGTCTTACTGAAGCTTTGAGATGCAGAAGGCATTGGGATTATATTAAAGACAAAGGACACACTAAAACACACTAGAAGCTAAACCCTGGTGTGTGTATATTGTGGCTCGCCGTCGTGCGCTGCATAGTAAGAGCTGTCTGGTTTTTCCATTTTCACTGTGGCGTTAACACACACGCACACACACCTCATGCACGCTCACAGTCCTTCACAATGGCAGTGTCTGTGGATCGGGCAGTGGAGTAAAAATAGATTTGGGGCTTTCTGCTGTGCACATGCCTGTGTGAGCCTCCACTGCTTTAGGTTAGAACACACACATGAAAGGCACTCTGCTGGCTTAAAAAAAAAAAATTCTCCAAACATCATTATCATTGTCACTGAGGAGTGAGTTTGGATAGTAGGAGTAGATCAAAGCAGTGCGGCTGGTGGGGATGACCGCCGGCGCTCTCTCTCGCTACACACAGACACACAGGTGAAGGACACACTCACTCTCTCCCTCTCTCTTTTCATCCCTCCATCCCAGACCTGGGCTTTGTTCACCAGACTCTTTGAAGCCAACTTCACGCCCCCAATTGAACTTGTCACGGTCAGTTACCTGTTTCCTGACCATTGTTGTGTTTTTCGTCCACGTCCCTTCATCCCTCAGTGCACCAAAAAATGGGAAGTATTTGAATAACGAATTTGAATGATTTTTTGCAGTGGTGGAAAAAGTATACAATTGTCATACTTGAGTAAAAGTAAATTTAATTTAATAGAAAAAGTAAAAGTGAAAGTCATCCAGTCAAATCCTACTTGAGTAAAAGGAAAAACGTATTTTGTTTTAAATATACGTAAGTATCAAAAGTAAATGTTTTTGCAAAAATATACTTAAGTATCAAAAGTAAAAGTGAATGTATAAATAATTTCAAATTCCTTATACTAAGCAAACCAGACAGCACAATTTTCTTGTTTTTGAAATGTACAGATAGCCAGGGGCACACTCCAACATTCAGACATAATTTACAAAAAAAGCATTTGTGTTTAGTGAGTCCGCCAGATCAGATGCAGTACGGATGACCAGGGATTTTCTCTTTAAGTGCGTGAGTTAGACAATTTTCCTGTCCTGCTAAGCATTCGAAATGTAATGAGTACTTTTAGGTGTCAGGGAAAATGTATGGAGTAGAATGTACATTATTTTCTTTAGGAATGTAGTGAAGTGGAGTAAATATACCCCAAAAAACTACTTAAGTAGTACTTTAAAGTATTTTTACTTAAGTACTTTACACCACTGACTTTTTTGAGTATTTTGTCATTTCTACAAATTTGTATTCTTGTTGTAGTTAACGGCGCTACTGGCAACAGTATTTTGTATTTTATTTTGATACGTTGATCTTAGGATGCCGTTAAACGATGCGAACTTGCACGCAATTTTAGTTGCTTTCAACCGAGTTGCTTCTTGATTGCTGTGTGAAACTCCCCACTGCAACTAATAAGCAACTCGTCTGGTAGCAGCCAGTGGAAACTTTTCTGTTGAAACAACAGCCAATCCAAATAAACACCTTTGTCACATGGTCCATTCAAATGTTTGTCATTTCAACACAGCTGTCGGAGCGGCGCAGTGCAACCCGCGATCAGGATTGACAGAACACAACAGATGTATAAAAATGATTAGCATCATGGCTTGTCATGGTTTATGTACATGGTTTAGCAGTATATATCCTTGCTGTTACAATTACCAAATGTTGGATACACAAATCATTTGTGAAACCAAGATGTAATGCAGCAGACGACATTGGGTGACTTCAGAATTCTCAAACAAGTAGCTTCAATTCGATTGGCTGTTGCATGCACTTTAATTGCGTTTGAGTTGCTTCTTGTAACAGCAAAGTTCCTTGAGATGATGTCACCTGCAACCTGCAACTGTGACTAAAATGGTGTGAAAGTTTCTTCGTGTAACCCCAGCCTTAAGGGTATTTTGTAAGGATGTATCTTTGCCCATCTCTGGGTCCACCCCTCTCAAACTGTCCCTTTATTTTATTCCCTCTTAACAAGGATAGAGGGATCTCACAAAGGGTTTATCTATGAGCACTTCTGTCACAAAGGGTTTATCTATGAGCACTTCTGGCACCTTTGATAGGATAGTGAATAGAGAGAAAGAGACCCAAAGGAGGAAATTAACACCCAAGTTCTCTTCCTGTGTTTCACCTTTAACCGTGAATCTTATAATGCGTGTTCAGTTCCCCTCCGGTGTGAACCATGAATAAGAAAGAAATCCATTCTCATACGCCTCACCTTGACCACCAGACCTCACAGCTGGTGGAGAATGGTGGTTAGAGAGAAAGAGAGAGAAAGAGAGAGAAAGGGAGCAATATGTCTCTCACAGGGGGGTCACAGCCCCTTCATTTAACAGTAGGCTGGCAGACACAGACAAGACAAAGACCTTAGAAGATCTGTGACAACACACAGGGACAAAGAGGTGAAACGAGACAGAGCTTCTGACAACGGAGGCTGGGATAGAGGCTAACAGGCAGACACAATACTCCTCCACGTCCTCCTCTCCCTCTATATATGTGACTCACAGAAAACCCAGCGGCAGAATCTCAATTCGAACCAAATCTGCAACAGTGAGGAGAAAAGGAAAAGGAGAAAATAAAAAAGAAAAGGTAGTGAATAGAAAGAGTTAAAGTCAATTAAAGAGGAGAGATGTAGACAGAGAAGAGACAAGGGGTAAAGGAAGATGGAGGAGAGAGGGAGACGAGGAGAGAGGGAGACGGAGGGGTGATGCTCTCTCTCTCTCTCTCTCTCTCTCTCTCTCTCTCTCTCACAGTGGTGTAAAGTAATTAAGTAAAAATACTTGGGGTATCTGTACGACTTTAAGTTTTACTTCACTACATTTCTAAAGAAAATAATGTACTTTTTACTCCATATATTTTCCCTGACACCCAAAAGTACTCGTTACATTTTGAATACTTAGCAGGACAGGAAAATGTTCCAATTCACGCACTTATCAAGAGAACATCCCTGGTCATCCCTACTGCCTCTGATCTGGCGGAGTCACTAAACACATGCTTCATTTGTAAATGATGTCTGCGTTGGAGCGTGTCCCTGGCTATCTGTAATAAACATTTAAAAAATAAATGGTGCCGTCTGGTTTGCTTAATATAAGACATTTGAAATGATTTATACTTTTACTTTCTATACATATATACAGTATGAGCAATTACATAGACTTTTTCCAAATGTTGTTACATTACAGCATTATTCTAAAATGGATTAAATAAAAATCCTAATCAATCTACACACAATACCCCATAATGACAAAGCAAAAACTGTTTTTTAGAAATGTTTGAAATGTATTACATTTGAAATACCTTATTTACAGTATTCAGGCCCTTTGGTATGAGCCTCGGTGCATCCTGTTTCTATTGATCATCCTTGAGATGTTTCTACAACTTGATCGGAGTCCACCTGTGGTAAATTCAATTGATTGGACATGATTTGGAAAGACACACACCTGTCTATATAAGGTTACACAGTTGACAGTGCATGCCAGAGCAAAAACCAAGCCATGAGGTAGAAGGAATTGTCCGTAGAGCTCCGAGACAGGATTGTGTCGAGGCACAGATCTGGGGAAGGGTAACCAAAAATGTATGCAGCCTTGAAGGTCCCCAAGAACATAGTGGCCTCCATCATTCTTAAATGGAAGAAGTTTGGAACCACCAAGACTCTTCCTAGAGCTGGCCGCCCGGCCAAACTGAGTAATCGGGGGAGAAGGGCCTTGGTCAGGAAGGTGACCAAGAACCCGGTGGTCACTCTGACAGAGCTCTAGAGTTCCTCTGTGGAGATGGGAGAACCTTCCAGAAGGAAAACCATCTCTGCAGCACTCCACCAATCAGGACTTTATGGCAGAGTGGCCAGACGAAAGCCACTCCTCAGTAAAAGGCACATGACAGCCTGCTTGGAGTTTTCCAAAAGGCACCTAAAGACTCTCACACCATGATAAACAAGATTCTGTAATTGCTGCCAAAGGTGCTTCAACAAAGTACTGAGTAAAGGGTCTGAATACTTATGTAAATGTGATATTTCTGTTTTTTTAAAACCTGTTTTTGCTTTGTCATTATGGGGTATCAAGCCAGAATTCGTTGACATCATCAATCCCAAGCAATAAAAACCCTGAAGTGGTCAGACCATGTCCATATTTGAGGCCAACTCCATTCAGATGAAACCTGAACCATTATCCTCAAAACTCAGCACCCCCTTCCCTTACCATTTTTTAAAATGTATTTTTTTACCCCCTTTTCTCCCCAATTTTCATGGTATCCAATCGCTTATAATTACTATCTTGTCTCATCGCTACAACTCCCGTACGGGCTCGGGAGAGACGAAGGTCGAAAGCCATGCGTCCTCCGAAGCACAACCCAACCAAGCCGCACTGCTTCTTAACACAGCACGCCTCCAACCCGGAAGCCAGCCGCACCAATGTGTCGGAGGAAACACCGTGCACCCGGCCCCCTTGGTTAGCGCGCACTGCGCCCGGCCTGCCACAGGAGTCGCTGGAGCGCGATGAGACAATGATATCCCTACCGGCCAAACCCTCCCTAACCCGGACGACGCTAGGCCAATTGTGCGTCGCCCCACGGACCTCCCGGTCGCGGCCGGCTGCGACAGAGCGTGAACCCAGAGACTCTGGTGGCACAGCTAGCGCTGCGATGCAGTGCCCTAGACCACTGCGCCACCCAGGAGGCATCCATTACCATTTTTTATTCTAAGTATTTGTGTGATGATGTCTTTACCACTTTCTTTTTTTGGTTTAATGTTTGAAAGAAAAGGGACAGATTGACACGCATACTACACAGCAGTGAAAGGTGTTAGTTCCACTGAGATGGTGTTTTTTTGTACTAGCCTCCACTACTGTTTTTAAAGGGACAACACCATCCTGGATGGAACAACAACCCATGCCTTTACTTGAAAGTTGACTAACTTTTGTGTATACAGTGTCAAAACTAGCAATCAGATTCACTTGTCTTTGTACTATAGCTGACTCTTTGCTGTATTTTTAAAACCAAACACTTTTTGACTTTAACTCAAGTAGGTTTTTACTGGGTGACTTTCACTTGAGTCATTTTCTTTTAAGGTATCTTTACTTTCACTCAAGTATGACAATTGGGTTGTTTTTCCACCACTGCTCTCGCATAAATATCTGTCTCTCAATCTCTGTTATTTTCTTGTTCTCTCTTTATTCAACCTATCTCCTTCATGCACTCTCTTTCTCCCTCTCTCGTTCTCACTCGCTCTCTTTCTCCCTCTCTCGTTCTCCCTCCTTCGTTCTCCCTCTCTCTCTCTTTCTCCCGCTCTTTTGAGTGCTATGTACCAGAACATGGCGGAGGCAGTAATGAGGCGCATGGACCAGAACATCGGGGAGGCAATAATGAGAGCAAGGGACCATAACATGGGGGGAGAACAGGGGGAGTATAAATCACTCTCCAACAGGTGAAGGAGATGAAGCCAATGTGTACTCACACTCACATCAAGAAACAGTACCTGTAAGCATCTTGCTAATAGGGGCTAGAACGAAATACTTCCTTGACAAAGTTGAATGTATTGTTTCTATCTTCTACTGGCGTGAAAAAACTCAAACATCAAGTATACCATGTTTTGAAATCGAGCTTTTAAGACTTTTCTAGAGAAAAGCGGCCCTATAGAGTGTACGATCATTGCGAGTGGTAAGGTTTACTGCTACATGTGAGGCCTTGGCAGCACCCAAACACTTGATTGATGAGAAAATGGCGATGAATGTAATGCCTTTCCAAGTGGGCCAGACGCGGACCCGCGTCCCTTGCCTGTGTGCACACGGAAAAAAATATGGCCGCAAATTGAAAGCGAGAAAAAAAAATGGTGTACCTTGAACTTTTCCACAAATTCATTTTGGAAATACAATTTACAGGATGCTTGCACTGCAGAAAGAAATTGGTGCCGGGTCATATATAAAAAAATAAAACCGAGAGCGGAGACCTTCTTTATGATAGATGTTAAGTGTGTTGGCACCAGGACCTGATCTCCCCGTAGCTCCACCTGGTGCTGTCACGGACATCTCCGAATGTACAGTGCCTTCAGAAAGTATTCACACCCCTTGACACCCTGCAACATTTTGTTCTGTTACAGCCTGAATTTAAAATGATTTATATTGAGATGTATTGTTACTGGCCTACTCACAATACCCCATAATGTCAAAGTGGAATTCTGTTTTTAAATTAGTTTTACAAATTGATAACAAATTAAAAGCTGAAATGTCTTGAGTCAATAAGTATTCAACCCCTTTGTTATGGTAAGCCTAAATAAGTTCAGGAGTAAAAATGTGCTTAATAAATCACATAATAAGTTGCATGGACTAGTAATAGTATTTTACATGATTTTTGAATGAATACCTCATCTCCTCATGCAATTATCTGTAAGGTTCCTCAGTGAAGCAGTGAATTTCAAACACGGATTCCAACCACAATGACCAGGGAGGTTTTCCAATGCCTCGCAAAGAAGGACACCTATTGGTAGATGGGTAAAACAAAAAAAAGCAGACATTGAATATCCCTTTGAGCATGCTGAAGTTATTAAATACACTTTGGATGGTGTTACACCCAGTCACTACAAAGATACAGGCGTCCATCCTAACTCAGTTGCCGGAGAGGAAGGAAACCGCTCAGGGATTTCACCATGAGACCAATGGTGACTTTAAAAACAGTTACAGAGTTTAATGGCTGTGTTAGGAGAAAGCTGAGGATGGATCAACAACGTAGTTACTTCACAATACTAACATAATTGACAGAGTGAAAAGAAGGAAGCCTGTACAGAATAAAACATATTCCAAAACATGCATCCTGTTTACAACAAGGAACTAATGTAATACTGCAAAAAAGGTGGCAAAGCAATTAACTTTTTGTCCTGTATACAAAGTGTTGTGTTTGGGGCAAATCCAATACAACACATTACTGAGTACCACTCTCCATATTTTCAAGCATGTTGGTGGCTGCATCCTGTTATGGGTATGCTTGGCGTTAATGGATTTCTCCTTTGAGTTGTCTCGCTGAAATTGTATTACTCTTTCAAATGACTGCTCGACTTCTTGACTGCTCGATCCACACAGCAGACATTGTGGGCTAGGTTAGGAATTCTGTGTTGCACGTGTACCGCTATATTTTTCGTGGTGTCATTACGTCATCTACCTACGTTATATAGGTATGCACGTCAGCTTTGACATCGGTTTTGCACATCGGCATTAAACTAGACATGGGGCCGATGCCGATGTTGGCATTTTTAGCATTCTGATATGCTTACCAATATATCGTACATCCCTAGACTTCCCCCAAAATAAGGAGTTGGTGCAAAAAAACAATTGCTTTCAATTTGCACAACAGAATATCATGGTTTACAGTATCGAATGTTTTTTGTAGGTCAAGCATGACCATACCACAGAAGTTGTCCTTGTCAATTTCTTGCTTGATCAACTCTGTCAAGTATAGTAAACGTCGATTGAATAGGATTGTCTAAAACCGGACTGAAGGTCATATAAAATGTCATGGTCATCAATGTACTTCATGATCTGTTCATAGAGGGCCTTTCTAAAACCTTTGTCATGACTCCCCTATGAGGATGCGAAGGATCAGGTTTACAGTGGGTCCGCTCTACAGCGCCCTCTCTCTCACGCAGAGGGGGACGAGGGGTGAAGTTGGCAGTTTTATGGCTGTCGTAAATACCTGCAGGAACTCTCTCTCCCAGTCTGCAGAAATGGAAGTTAAAAATCCCTTTGTTACAACAGAGAGATATTTTGTAGTACTGTGACATCCAAGATTGGATAATGAAACAATATTTCTGTATTCCAAACATTTGGAATGGTCCGTGGGTATTTAAAGAACTATCCTGTCAAATTCATGAAGACGATATAACCAAATAACGGTAACTCTACACATGTATATGTCCCAGTTATACGATTTACATCTAAATGTTGTGGAACTTAAATGATTAAATATTAAACTATTTGTGAGAAGATAAAATCTGAGTTTAGTCTTCCATGTAAAGTTTTACACAGTCATTAACCACGTGAGCACAGACCTTGTGCCAACGTGACTGACATCGCCCTCCAAGGTGAGTGCTTATAAGGACTCGCTGAAGAATTAACATATTTGACCAGAAAAAACATTGCCGGGTTGCTACGGGCGTGTAAAATGGTTCTAGCTGTACCCTGAATAATCAACCATTGGGACCAGTACACGGACGGTAAGCCGGATGTTTACAATGGTTAGACTCTACATTAGACCACCGTGACCAACAGCGTGAGCTGAAAGGCATGAAATGGTTAGACACTCTGAAACTCTCTCTCTCGAAGAAGAAGACTACACAAGAACATTCATTCTGCAGCTGTCTAAGTACTTTAGTCCAGTAAACTCGACCGAAAACCACTGGGTGGTACTTTGAAAGATGCATTCTAACGAACACTTCCTCTGGAAGATTCGTTCTAACAGACACTACGAGACAGAGAAGTTACAGCTACAAAGGACATGGTGACCTCTGATGGACAACCAGAGACTTACACAACCAGAGACTTCGAATTACTCCCCGTAGATGGATCGAGTGTTTTCAACAGAGAGACAGCAAAGACATACGTAAATATGTACATTGCAATTCTTTCGCATGACTGGCCTTTCATGTGCAAATTATTCGCATTTCCATGAACATAGTTATCAGCTGGATGTACGAGGGTGGAATTCCTTTGTCTCTCCCTTTCCCTCTCTTTTGAAGCCGCCATTTTGTGTAACAAGCCGTCATATCGGTTTAGTCCACGAGGAACTTTTCATTGCATTGTGTAGTAGTCAAGGTGCAAGCTATCATGTTTGTGTGTTTATGTAATTCTGTTTGATTATTTAGTTAGTAAGCCAATTTGTATATCGCGGATTCATCATTTATGCTAGGTTTTGGGCAGATATCCAATAATTTTGCAACATTCAGAATGAGACTGATAAGGTAAATAAGAACTAATGAATTGACTGTGACTGATGTGAAAGATATTTAGTCGGAAGATAGTAACTTGTTAAATAACTTTTCCCATGGTGACCCAGATTACTACATAATTAATTCTTATATGATTAATTTAATTGCGTAATAATTGAACGTGGTATGTAATTATTTTATAAAATAACAGTCAATCACATTAATGATAGTCATGACAACTTTGCTTCCTTTCTTGTATAAAGGAACAACTCTTGTTTCAACTCTTGTGGTACCTTTCCATGTTGAATAAAAATGATCATGTGTTTTACAAAATGCCAGATATGATCAGCAGCATCACTCAGGAATATAGCTGGGATGTTATCCATTCCTGGGGCGTTCTGTTTGTCTAGATCTTTAAGCATATTTGTAACTTTGCTGGTCAACAAGTTTGCTGGCAATGGTGGAGAAAAACGCATTACAATTATCAGCCACCTCTGCTTTGTCAAAGGTTACAGTACCATTGATGTTCATTCCAATGCTGTTTGACTTTGTTGCTGGCTTGTTGCTAGTGCCTAGGTCCTTGAGAGTCTTCCAGAACTCCCTGGGGTCGTTTTTATTGTCCTGGATCTTGCTCTTACAGAAGGACCGTTTCGCTTCGTCAACCAGCCTTTGAACTGTTTTCCTTAGGTGTTTGTATTGAGTGAAGGAATCTGACAATTTTTACCTCTCTTAGAGCAGCGTTCCTCATGGTGATGGAATTAAGGATTTCCTTCCTACTGATCCAGGGTTCTGTCCTTTGTCTGATCTTCATCATGTTTAGGGGTGCCAGCTTGTCCACAGTACTGGGAAATCTACCTTGGAAGAGTGCCCATGCTCGATGAACATCCTCACTTTCCATAACATCAGACCAGTCTACCTATCCTAGCAGTTCATTCAATTGTTCATTGTCATAGTTTTTCTTCCTGATGGCATTGTGACAATTGAATGGTATTTTTTCAATGTAATAGCTACTATAAATTGGACAGTGCAGTTAGATTAACAAGAATTTAAGCTTTCTGCCCATATAAGACATGTCTATGTCCTGAGAAATGTTCTTGTTACTTACAATGTCATGCTAATCACCTTAGTGCACGTTAGCTCAACTGTCCCAGTGGAGGGACACCGATCCCGTAGAGGTTTAATATTGTTCTTTGTCATAGTTTTTGCTCCTGATGGCATTGTGAGAATTGACCAGTTTTCTTCTCACTTTGTGAGAAGTGCACTGTATAAAAAAGATGCTCACTAATTCCATATGCAATTACACCACTTTGGGATATCTTGTGATTATATGATACCATAATGAGATCAATGGCAGTCTGAGTGAGTCAAACAGAAAGTTTTGCAAAAGTTTAGACAAGTCCTTACTCTGCTCATGTTCACTACATCAGTATTTACATAACCCAGAATAATCACTTCGGAGATTAGAAAGTCACAGTAGGCAGTACCCTTTTTTAAGAATCTCATAAAAGTCACTCTGTTCTCGAGGTCTATACAGAGACCAAGATTGGTTTGCTCTTAGGTAATAATATATCCAGCTAAACTGCTTCATGGTTTAAATACATGTCGGTTTTGACATAGATGCACACACCTCCTCCTCTCGGATTTCAATCCTTTCGGGTAATTAGGACGTTTTCAATTTCTATTTCTGAGTCTTTGACGGAAGGATCTAGCCAAGTCTCTGTGAAATATGAAACCCCTGCATCACTCTTTCTGGCGAGCAAGCAAATTTCCTGTATTTTTGGCAGTAGACTGCATACATTACAATGTAAGCAATGCACATCTCTGGATGCGAAGGGCTTGAAAGAGTCTACCTTAAGAAGATCTGTTTGGGGCACTTGGTTGAGTTTGCTCTCTGAGTTCTCGTCTTCACCAAGGAAGGCTGCTGACTCAATTGATTGGTCCTCTGTACGCTCTCACACAAAGGGTTTCAACTCTGTCCATCTTCGCACAGCGCTGGGCCTCTGCCTCAGATGGTGGAGTGACCACCCCCTTCCACCTGGCCGGCGTTGGTCCCAGCAAGTCTCTTTAGCCTCTGCCTTACTCCCACACTTCCTGGGACAGTCCTATCAAAACATGGGCTTGTTGGTGTGGCTTGACTATGTCCAGTATCCCATCCAAACCTGCCGGAGAGTAGAATTGATGTTTTAGAAGAAGCAGGCTATCCCGTTTGTACCAGTGTCTAGTTGCATCTTTAGTTCCCATGCTTACCACAGGTGAGAAGAACATCAATAGCAGAAAAAAATCCTGATTGGCAGAGTTACAGTTTTGACCTAAATCTGCTTAATAATCTATGGCAAGACCTGAACATTGTCTAGCAATGATCAACAACCAATTTTACAGAGCTTGAAGAATTTTGATAAATATTAATGGGCAAATGTTGCACAATCCAGTTGCGGAAAGCTCTTAGAGACTTTCCTAAAAAGTCTCAGCTGTAATCGCTGCCAACGGTGTTTCTATAAAGTATTGACTGAGGGGTGTGAATACTTATGTAAATGAGATACACTACATGACCAAAAGAATGTGGACACCTGTTCGTCGAACATCTTATTCTAAAATCATGGGCATTAATATGGAGTTGGTCCCTCTTTTGCTGCTAAAACAGCCCCCACTCTTCTGGGAAGGCTTTCCACTAGATGTTGGAACATTGCTGCGGGGACTTGCTTCCATTCAGCCACAAGAGCATTAGTGAGGTCAGACACTGATGTTGGGTGATTAGGCCTGGCTCGCAGTCGGTATTCCAACTCATCCCAAAAGTGTTAGATGGGGTTGAGGTCAGGGCTCTGTGCAGGCCAGTCAAGTTCTTCTACAGGTGATCTTGACAAACAATTTCTGTATGGACCTCGCTTTGTGTACGGGGGCATTGTCATGCTGAAACAGGGAAGGGCCTTGGCACAAAGTTGGAAGCACAGAATTGTCTAGAATGTCAATGTAAATCAAATGGAATTGTATTGGTCACATACACATATTTAGCAGATGTTATTGCGGGTGTAGCGAAATGGTTGTGTTCCTAGCTCCAACAGTGCAGTAGTATCTAAAAAGTATTTACATTAATATACACAAATCTAAAAGTAAAATAATGGAATTAAGAAAAATATATACTGTATAATAGATCGAGCAGAGTCGGAGTGGCATTGACTAAAATACAGTAGAATAGAATACAGTATATACATATGAGATGAGTAAAGCAGTATGTAAACATTATTTATCAAATCAAATCAAAGTTTATTTGTCACGTGCGCCGAATACAAGAGGTGTAGACCTTACAGTGAAATGCTTACTTACAGGCTCTAACCAATAGCTCAAAAAAGGTATTAGGTGAACAATAGGTAGGTAAAGAAATAAAACAGCAGTAAAAAGACAGGCTTTAATACAGTAGCGAGGCTATAAAAGTAGCGAGGCTACATACAGACACCGGTTAGTCAGGCTGATTGAGGTAGTATGTACATGTAGATATGGTTAAAGTGACTATGCATATATGATGAACAGAGAATAGCAGTAGCGTAAAAGAGGGGTTGGCGGGTGGTGGGTGGGACACAATGCAGATAGCCCGGTTAGCCAACGTGCGGGAGCACTGGTTGGTCGGCCCAATTGAGGTAGTATGTACATGAACGTATAGTTAAAGTGACTCTGCATATAAGACAAACAGAGAGTAGCAGCAGCGTAAAAAGAGGGGTTGGGGGGGGTGCACACAATGCAAATAGTCCGGGTAGCCATTTGATTACATGTTCAGGAGTCTTATGGCTTGGGGGTAAAAACAGTTGAGAAGCCATTTTGTCCTAGATTTGGCACTCCGGTACCGCTTGCGATGTGGTAGTAGAGAGAACAGTCTATGACTGGAGTAGCTGGGGTCTTTGACAATTTTTAGGGCCTTCCTCTGACACCGCCTGGTGTAGAGGTCCTGGATGGCAGGCAGCTTAGCCCCAGTGATGTACTGGGCCGTATGCACTACCCTCTGTAGTACCTTGCGGTCGGAGGCCGAGCAATTTCTGTACCAGGCAGTGATTCAACCAGTCAGGATGCTCTCGATGTTGCAGCTGTAGAACCTTTTGAGGATCTCAGGACCCATGCCAAATCTTTTCAGTCTCCTGAGGGGGAATAGGCTTTGTCGTGCCCTCTTCACGACTGTCTTGGTGTGTTTGGACCATTTAAACATTATTAAAGTGACTAGTATTCCATTATTAAAGTGGCCAGTGATTCCACGTCTATGTATATAGGGCAGCAGCCTCTAAGGTGCAGGGTTGCGTAACTGGGTGGAAGCCAGCTAGTGATAGCTATTTAACAGTCTGAAGGCCTTAAGATAGAAGCTGTTTTTCAGTCTCTCGGTCCCAGCTTTGATACACATGTACTGACCTCGCCTTCTGGATGATAGTGGGGTGAACAGGTCATGGATCGGATGGTCCTTGATGATCTTTCTGGCCTTCCTGTGACGTCGGGTGCTGTAGGTGTAGGTGTGCCCCCGTTGATGTTTTGGGCAGACCGCACCACCCTCTGGAGAGCCCTGTGGTTGCGTGTGGTGAAATTGCCGTATCAGGTGGTGATACTGCCCGACAGGATGCTCTCAATTGTGCATCTGTACAAGTTTGTGAGGGTTTTAGGGGCCAAGCCACATTTCTTCAGCCTCCTGAGGTTGAAGAGGCGCTGTTGCGCCTTCTTCACCACACTGTCTGTGTGGATGGACCATTTCAGATCGTCAGTGATGTGTACGCCTAGGAACTTGAAGCTTTCCACCTTCTCCACTGCGGTCCCGTCGATGTGGATAAGGGCGCTCTCCCTCTGCTGTATCCTGAATTCCAAGATCAGCACTTTTGTTTTGTTAACGTTGAGTGAGAGGTTATCTTCCTGGCACCACTCTCCCAGGGCCTTCACCTACTCCCTGTAGGCTGTCTCGTCATTATTGGTAATCAGGCCTACTACTGTTGTGTCATCTGCAAACTTGATGATTGAGTTGGAGGCGTGCATGGCCACGCAGTCATGGTTGAACAGGGAGTACAGGAGGGGGCTGAGCACACACCCTTGTGGGCCCCTGTGTTGAGGATCAATGAAGTGGAGGTGTTCTTTCCTACCTTCACCACCTGGGGGCGGCCCGTCAGGAAGTCCAGGACCCAGTTGCACAGGGCGGGGTTCAGACTCAGGGCCCAGAGCTTGATGTTGAGCTTGGAGGGTACTATGGTGTTGAATGCTGAGCTATAGTCAATGAACAGCATTCTTACATAGGTATTCCTCTTGTCCAGATGGGATAGGGCAGTGTGCAGTGTGCAGTGTGATGGCGATTGCATCGTCTGTGGATCTATTGGAGCGGTAAGTAAATTGAAGTGAGTCTAGGGTGTCAGGTAAGGTAGAGTGTCAAACAAACTTCATGATGACATTAGTGAGTGCTACTGGGCGATAATCATTTAGTTCAGTTACCTTTGATTTCTTGGGTACAGGAACAAGGGTGTACATCTTGGAGCATGTGGGGACACCAGACTGGGATAGGGAGAGCTTGAATATGTCCGTAAACATTCCAGCCAGCTTGTCTGCGCATGCTCTGAGTACGCGGCTAGGGATGCCCGTCTGGGCCGGCAGCCTTGCGAGGGTTAACACGCTTAAATGTCTTTCTCACGTCGGCCACAGTCATTGATAGTGGGCCTCATCGGTGGCACTGTGTTATCCTCAAAGCGGGCGAAGAAGGAGTTTAGCTTGTCCGGAAGCAAAACATTGGTGTCTGCGACGAGGCTGGTTTTCCCTTTGTAGTCCGCAATTGTCTGTAGACCCTGTCACATACATCTCGTGTCTGAGCCGTTGAATTGCGGCTCCACTTTGTCTCTGTACTGACGTTTTGCCTGTTTGATTGCCTTACGGAGGGAATAACTACACTGGGCCTCGTAGGAATTTCAAAAAGTTGAGTAGCAGTGGTTCAATGTACTACAGTCAATGTGTTGTTAGAACTTCGGTAGCGTTTTCCTCAAATTTGCTTTGTTAAAATCCCCAGCTACAATAAATGTGGCCTCAGGATATGTGGTTTCCAGTTTGCATAAAGTCCAGTGTAGTTCTTTCTGTAGCTTTAAGATTTCCCTTCACCGGAACTAAGGGGCCTAGACCGAACCATGAAAAACAGCCCCAGACCATTATTCCTCCTCCACCAAACTTTACATTTGGCACTGTGCATTGGGGCAGACAGCGACCTCCTGGCATCTGCCAAACCCAGATTCGCCCGTTGGACTGCCAAATGGTGAAACGTGATTCATCACTCCATAAAACACATTTCCACTGCTCCAGAGTCCGGCAAGCTTTACACCACTCCAGCCATACATTGCGCATGGTGATTGGCTGCTCGACCATGGATACCCATGGAGGCCATGCCTCGTTGAGAGTCACTGAGCTCTTCAATAAGGCCATTCTTCTGCCAATGTTTGTCAATGGAGATTGCATGGCTGTGTGCTCAATTTTATACATATGTCAGCAACAGGTGTGGCTGAAGTATCCGAATCCAGTAATTTAAAGGGTGTCCACATACTTTTGTATATATAGTGTATTTCTGTACTTCATTTTCAATAAATTTGCTAACATTTCCAAAAACATGTTTTCACTGTCATTATAGGGTATTGTGTTTCGATGGGTGAGAGAAAAACAATTATTAATTCCATTTTGAATTCAGACTGTAACACAACACAATGTGTAATAAGTCAAGCGGTATGAATACTTTCTGAAGGGACTGTATTTCCAGTTATGTGTGCAAAAGTAGTTTTTGATGTAAGTTTGTATTTTAACCTTCATGGCTTGGCAGAGAGCAGAACGGTGTCTGGAGTTCTACAGTTACTAATTGGGTTTAGAAACCAGGTTGTCTGCATGTCACAAGACTGTGTTAGCCTGTTGAGCTAAAGCCTAGCAATTAACTTAGAAACAGAGATAGACAGAGAGAGAGATAAACAGAGATAGACATACAGAGCGAAACAGAGATAAGCAGAAAGAGAGATAGACAGAAAGAGAGAGATAGACAGAGACAGAGAGAGACAGAGAAATAGACCAAGATAGAGAAACAGAGAGATAGACAGACAGAGAGAAACAGCGAGATAGTCAGACAGAGAGAGAAACAGAGAGATAGACAGACAAAGAGAGAGACAGAGAAGTAGACAGAGCCAGAGAGAGAGAAACAGAGAGATGGACAAAGAGAGAGACAGAGAGATAGACAGACAGAGAGAGAAATAGAGAGATAGAAAAATAGAGATACAGAGAGATAGACAGACGGAAACAGAGAGATAGAGAGAAACAGAGAGATAGACAGACAAAGAGAGAGAGACAGAGAGATAGACAGAGCCAGAGGGAAACAGAGACAGAGGGAAACAGAGAGATAGACAGAGAAACAGAGAGATGGACAAAGAGAGAGACAGAGAGATAGACAGACAAAGAGAGAGACAGAGAGATAGACAGACAAAGAGAGAGACAGAGAGATAGACAGACAAAGAGAGAGACAGAGAGATAGACAGACAAAGAGAGAAACAGAGAGATAGACAGACAAAGAGAGAAACAGAGAGATAGACAGACAAAGAGAGAGAGAGACATAACCAGACAGAGAGAAGGAAACCAACAGAGACAACTAAGACAACCAGGGTGCTGATGGGAAAAAGAATCCTGGCGTGGTCTGAGGATGTAGAATGAAGAAGTGGCCCCCAACTGGTGGAACTTTGGGAGAGAATAAATGCCAGCATTCCAAACAGACCCGGGCCAGTATTAATCTCCTGAATAGCCTTGGAGCATAGCTCGCTTTAGACGAAATAGCATGCTAAACCACAGCGCCATCCAATCTCCCCTGGCCGGTCCCTCTGAGCTGCCTGCTACACAGCCAAGACAAGCAAGGCCCAGTGCAATAAGGAGTGATGGAGTGGGGCCTTAGCTACACAGCAAGCAGCCCATCCACAGAACACGTTTACATCTTAATCAGATCACACAATATGACAGGTGGAGGAACAGGAAGGGGCAGGTAGAGGAGGATGCAATTAACTGTGACACATGGAGGGAGAGGGGGGAGAGACAGGGAGAGAGAGAGAGAGAGAGAGAGGTAGAGAGAGAATGTTGCTATTAGCACTGCTTTAGACACTGTTTACAAAGGCTCTAGATCAGCTTTTCAGGCTTTTAATTGGAGCAGCATTGATTCGAGGTTGGATGCACACCGTAACGGGTATTGATTCGAGGTTGGACGCACACCGTAACGGGTATTGATTCGAGGTTGGATGCACACCGTAACGGGTATTGATTCGAGGTTGGACGCACACCGTAACGGGTATTGATTCGAGGTTGGATGCACACCGTAACGGGTATTGATTTGAGGTTGGATGCACACCGTAACGGGTATTGTTTCGAGGTTGGATGCACACCGTAACGGGTATTGATTTGAGGTTGGATGCACACCGTAACGGGTATTGATTCGAGGTTGGATGCACACCGTAACGGGTATTGCTTCGAGGTTGGATGCACACCGTAACGGGTATTGATTCGAGGTTGGATGCACACCGTAACGGGTATTGATTCGAGGTTGGATGCACACCGTAACGGGTATTGATTCGAGGTTGGATGCACACCGTAACGGGTATTGGATGGTATTGAAATGATAAAAAGCGTTCAAAGCCGTTGTAAAGAGGATGATAGTTGTTCTCTATTATCCAAGAGGTGACCCTGTTTAAAAAAATACTAGCCTAGCATGGTTATTACCATCCTAGGTTTACTGATTTTCTATAACTGCCCTATACCTGACTGGGTATTGAACCTGGGTCGTCTGCATGACTAAAGGCCATGTTAGCCAGCGAGCTAAAGTCTAGATATGAGCTCTAGGTGTTAACACGAATCCAAGGCAGGTTTGTGTGTTTCACCAAACTACCTACAGTACATTTGTAAAGTATTATAACCTCCCTAAAACAGCCTAAAATGTCAGAATGAGAGTTATTCCCTCTTTAGTAAAAAAGTCAAGTTACACTCTGCGGCCCTGCGTCTACGCTCACAGCAAAACGGAAATGTTATGTTTTTCAAAATGTTCTCCAGATGGACTCATTCATCTTTTAATCTGTTCTGAAGTGCAGTAGGGGCGGGCCCGGCTCCAACAACACACTGCACTCTCAAGGTTTTACCATAAGTGTTACAGATGAAGAATGCAGCAGCACTGTACCACTTGGAGGAGAATGCAGGGATCGAGGATTTTTTATTTTGATTTATTTTTACGATCCCCATTAGCCGACGCCAGTGGTGATAGCTAGTCTTACTGTGGTCTGACACATGACGAAAAATACATTACAGACAAAATACTCTACAATTTACATAAAGTACCAGTCCAAACTTTGGACACACCTACTCATTCAAGGGTTTTTCTTTATTTTTCCTATTTTCTATATCGTAGAATAATACTGAAGACATCAAAACTATGAAATAACAGTATATGTTTTGTTTAAATGTGTGTGTGCATGTGACCGAGCGAGAGTTGGGCTATATGCAGGAGATTATTGAGTAGTTTGGTTTCATCAGTCTGACCCCCAGTCTTCACTTGAAGTTATTGAGGGATGGTGATGTTTTGGCAATGTGAAGATAATCATTTCAGAGTATGGTACCACTATATCTGATAGATAGACTATGTGAGGTGCGGCAGTGAGGAGGGTGAAGTGTCTTGTGTTATATAGACGGATTTCAGAATTAACCTGGAAGAACCCAATGAAGGGTTTAGGTAAACTGTCTGGGAGGCATGAGTATATGTAGATGAAAATGCATAATTAATGTCGTAAATAGACAATATATTGAGTTTCTTAAACAAAGTTGCAGATGGAGCCAGGTAATTAGAGAAGGTGGCTAGTCTTGCAAATTTCTCTTGTATGATGAGTAATTTGTGTAGGTAGGAGGCATATGTACTGGCCCAGACAATATTACAGTAAATGAGTATTGGGGGAATTATGCTATAGTAAAGAATTAGGAAGCACGCCTGATGAACCAAATAACTAATCTTTCTGATGATAGCAACAGAGTTCATCACTTTGCTGCAGACACATTGAATATGATCTTTCCAGGATAACGTTTCATCCGTATGAACTCTGAGGAATCTAGTGGATGTGACTTGTTCCATTTCATTCCCACCAATTGAGATTCTGGCTCTTTTTTATTTAATTATTATTTTTTACAATATTTCTTACTCTTACTAGTGAATTCAATAAAGTTTTTTTTTTTTTTTTAAATGTAAAGATCATTTGGATAATCTGGAAGCATTCAGAAAATGTGGCCATGCCTGAGTTGGCTTCATTAATTAGTGAATCAAAATTGGCATCATCAGCAAAGAAGTACGGTAGAAGACACGGTCATTGATATAAATTAGGAATAACAAAGGTCCAATTATCCAACCCTGTGGGACGCCACAGCATATCTTGGCCCTGGTAAATGCACAGCTGTTTGCATAAAGAAATTGTTCTTTATCATAACATAACTATATAACCAATTATATGTATAATCATGAACACCGTAATAATGCAATTTAGAAAGTAATATTTCATGATCAACCGTGTCAAACGCTTTGGATTAATCTAAAAAGATGCCAAGCGCATATTCACTGTTGTTAAGGGCTGTAAATATTTTATCCACAAGTTGCAAAAGAGCCATATCTGTGGAGAAGTTTTTACGAAAACCATATTGGTGCTCATATAGAACACAGTGTTGATTTAAATGTTTCTCTGATAAATGCATTTTTCTAGGACGTTAGAAAAACATGGTAGTACAGATATTGGCCGATAATTTGTCAAATATATTGGATCCTCAGATTTATAGAGGGGGATAATTTTGGCAATTTTAAAATCTTTAGGAACAATACAAATCTTTAAGAACAATACCAGTTTGCATAGATTTGGTGAAGACATACGTTAGAGGCTCAGTGATCGAAGAAGATCATGTCTCATCATGACCTGCTGCTGATATCTTTAAGTTACCAATTACCTCCATCACCTCCATTACATCATCACCTCCATTACATCATCACCTCCATTACATCATCACCTCCATTACATCAGGAGGATCAAACTGAAGCAGAGAAGGGAAATGTCCCTTAATGTAATTCAAGGGATTTCCATCAGTTTTGTCAATTTTGTTAGACAGAGCGGAACCCACATTCACAAAAAAGTTAATAAATTCTTATTCAACAGTTGATTGATGATTTTCCAAGTTGACTTTATATAGTTTAAGGATTCTTGGAATTTGTTAGTAAAATATATTTTGGGGGATATCTGAAGTAGGTGAGTAAATGTGTTCTTGTACGTTTTGTAATTTGCAGAATTCAGGGAAACCAAGGTTTCCAGTATCCTTCTGCTGCTCTCTTACATGGTTTAAGGGAAAGCAGTGGTGAGATACAGAGTTTAAAGAGTTTAAACATTTTTGCCATGAAATATCATCAATCAACATCTTAAAGTGTTCACAATTTATGTTCTTCAATATTCTAAATACAATGCTACTAATTATTCTCATCTGTTCATTTCCAGCTGCCAAAAGAGAAGTGGAAAATTGGAAAGTGGTCTGAAATATTAGCCACATTATTCAAAACATGTGTACAAATATGATCAATAAGGGTAGCAGATGAACTGGTCACTGTTGTGGGCTTATAGATGAGGAGGTACAGATAGCTGGACTATAACGTATTCAAAGAATCAGATGTCAGTGAGTGATTCTCACTTTTAAAGACATTTATGTTGTAACCTCCCAATAGAAACCGAATGTTATCTTCATTATTGATCAAATCCAAGGTATCCAATTACCACTTTTTTACCACCAACAAATGAACAGGAGGGAAGTTGTATGAAAAGGGATTCAACATCAGTGTTATCAGATGTAGTGTGAGGTCCTCTCTTACAAAGAATTGAAAATGCTTATGAACAAAAATGGACCCTCCTCCTCCCACTCTTGATGTTCTCCAGTGGTGAACAGCATTCTTGGCAGACATGTCATAAAGCATGGCTGTCTCTACAGTCAACCATGTTTCTAAAAGATGAAAAAATGCATGACTGAGAGAAGACTGATAATGAAACAAGGTGGCCATGATTTTTCAGAAGACTGCGAACATTCAAAAGGAAAGGTAGAAAATAAGCTTGGAATTAGATCAACTTCTGTACAGGTTGTTAAATTGCCTAACATTATAGTAATCACAAGTATTAGACTTATTTCTGGTACATTTCAGGATATTTGAATCTGGATCAACACAATCATTGTATTTATCACTTCATAAATATCTGCTGGTTAAAGACCACGGTATCAGGGTTGATATCCTGCCCAACTAAGAGAGATACACAGTGGGAATCATCCGGAGAGTGAAGCAGAAACATAGAAATGCCTCACATGTTCAATACAACCACACATTGGTGTTAGTTTTATCAATAGGGGTGCACTTCCTATGGAATGAACATTGATACAGTCCACCACTGAAGACTTCAGAGGGTTATAACATTTAGAGCGATGTGTGTTTTTGGCCATGTTAGGTGAAACACATGAACAAAGTAGAGTAAATATGTGTGTGTATGTGTGGGTGTGTGTTAAGTCAGTGGACTATAGCTGAGTCACTTGCCATAGGCCTACGGGGGGGGGGGGGGGGGGGGGGGTGAACGACCAGTTGATCATACTTCATACTCCAGGTATGAGATGTTGCTGTTTTTCATTCTTCAATTAGTCGTGGCAGCAGTTCCTTTCTTTTGAGGTGTACCTTTCTGGAGTCTTCATTGATTAAGATTTTGGTTCCCTTCAGGCACATGGCTCTCCTGAGAATCTCCTCCTTGTCTTTGACCCTGAGCAGTTTCACCACTACAGATCTGGGCCGTCCTTCGGGGAAGAAAGTGCCTTTCCCATGTGCCCTCTCCATCTCGATGAGTTTAGGGTCCAGTTTGAGTTGATCTGCCAGGAGTTTCTTGGCCTTGACTTCTGTGTCATGCCAAGTTTCAGTCTTTACGTCCTCAATTCCATTGATTCAAATGTTATTCCACCTCGATTGATTTCCGAGGCAGTCTTCTTTGGAAGTGTGCTTGTCAAGTGATGTTTGGAAAATTGCAATATCCTCAGAAATGGTTTTGAATGCGGTCTGGCTGTGGAACTTCGTGCCCCTTCAGCTCCAAAACCACTGACTGAATAAATTCCAAACTGTGTTTACATTCTATTACATATTTAAACAGACCATCAACCCTTTTGTTGGTAGATTCCATAAAGAATTGCAGGAAGGACTTATAGTTATTTTCCTGCAGCTCTGTTAGATCTTTACAGAACTGTGTTTGTTGATGGAGTAGCTCATGAAGTTTAGTGCTAATACGTATTCCTCTTCTGCAGTGAGCTTTGCAGCATTTTCCTGTCTAGTATTAGCCATGCTACAACCTTATTGTGAGCTGAAATGAGTTCAGAAACACAACCCACCCCGCCTTCTTGAAAACAAGCGCCCCCCAGTGAGATGGCAAACATACCGATGCAAAACAGGCTTGATCACACATGCACCAGTACGATGAACATAGTGCAGGCGGATAACTTCCTCACAGTAAGGATCCTGGCTGCCCTAGACTAAGCGAGCGGGAGATTACCAACTAGAAAGTTAGTGCTGTTGATCCAAGCAGTGTGCGGGGCAGTATACCAAAACACAGGTCGAAGATGCTTGAGCGAGACAGTGGTAGGAGCTTTCGCTTACCCACGGAACGATCAGCGTGAACGAGCAGTGTGGTTTGGCAGTTTGAAATAGTTAGTGTGGGAGAGGTGGAAAAATTGTTGTTAACAATTTTTATTTGTATTATTTATTTAACCTTTATTTAACTAGGCAAGTCAGTTAAGAACAAATTCTTATTTTACAATGATGGCTTACCAAAAGGCAAATGGCCTCCTGTGGGGACGGGGGACTGGGATTGAAAATAAAACATGGATACAATATAAATATAGGACAAAACACTACGTAAAGAGAGACCTAAGACAACAACATAGCAAGGCAGCAACACATGACAACACAACATGGTAGCAACACATCATGGTAGCAGCACGAAACCAGGTACAAACATGGTACAAACATTATTGGGCACAGACAACAGCACAAAGGACAAGAAGGTAGAGACAACAATACATCACACAAAGCAGCCACAACTGTCAGTAAGAGTGTCCATGATCGAGTATTTGAATGAAGAGATTGAGATAAAACTGTCCAGTTTGAGTGTTCGTTGCAGATCGTTCCAGTCACTAGCTGCAGCGAACTGAAAAGAGGAGCGAATCAGGGATGTGTGTGCTTTGAGGACCTTTAACAGAATGTGACTGGCAGAACGGGTGTTGTATATGGAGGATGAGGGCTGCAGTAGATATCTCAGATAGGGGGGAGTGAGGCCTAAGAGGGTTTTATAAATAAGCATCAACCAGTGGGTCTTGCGACGGGTATACAGAGATGACCAGTTTACAGAGGAGTATAGAGTGCAATGATGTGTCCTATAAGGAGCATTGGTGGATAATCTGATGGCCCAATGGTAAAGAACATCAAGCCTCTCGAGAGCACTCTTACCTGCCGATCTATAAACTATGTCTCCATAATCTAGCATGGGGAGGATGGTCATATGAATCAGTGTTAGTTTGGCAGCAGAGGTGAACGAGGAGCGATTACGATAGAGGAAACCAAGTCTAGATTTAACTTTAGCCTGCAGCTTTGATATGTGCTGAGAGAAGAACAGTGCACCGTCTAGCCATACTCCCAAGTACTTGTATGAGGTGACAACTTTAAGCTCTAAATAACACCTGTGTGGGGGGGGGGGGGGGGGGGGGGGGTTCTTCTTACCAAACCACATTACCTTTGTTTTGGAGGTGTTCAGAACAAGGTTAGGGGTAGAGAAAGCTTGTTGGAAACTAAGAAAACTTTGTTGTTGAGCATTTAACACAACATCCGGGGATGGGCCAACTGAGTCTAAAACTGTATCATCTGCATATATATTCAGCAAAAAATGAAACGTCCTCTCACTGTCAACTGCGTTTATTTTCAGCAAATTTGTAAATATTTGTATGAACATAACAAGATTTAACAACTGAGACATAAACTGAACAAGTTCCACAGACAAGTGCAACATAAATGGAATAATGTGTCCCTGAACAAAGTGGAGGTCAAAATCAAAAGTAACAGTCAGTATCTGGTGTGGCCACCAGCTGCATTAAGTACTGCAGTGCATCTCCTCCTCGTGGACTGCACCAGATTTGCCAGTTCTTGCTGTGAGATGTTACCCCACTCTTCCACCAAGTCACCAGCAAGTTCGCGGACATTTATGGGGGAATGGCCCTAGCCCTCACCCTCCGATCCAACAGGTCCCAGATGTGCTCAATGGGATTGAGATCCGGGCTCTTCGCTGGCCATGGCAGTACACTGACATTCCTGTCTTGCAGGGAATCATGATGAGCCTGCAGGAATATCAGTGTTCTGCCATGGCCAGCGAAGAGCCCGGATCTCAATCCCATTGAGCACGTCCAACGGCGGTGGGTTTGTGCCCATGGGCGACGTTGTTGCCAGCAATGTCTGGTGAGGACCTGCCTTACAACAGGCCTACAAGCCCTCAGTGCAGCCTCTCTCAGCCTATTGCGAACAGTCTGAGCACTGATGGAGGGATTGCGCGTTCCTGGTGTAACTCTGGCAGTTGTTGTTGCCATCCTGTACCTGTCCCGCAGGTGTGATGTTCGGATGTATCAATCCTGTGGTTGGTGTTGCTACACGTGGTCGGCCACTGCGAGGATGATCAGCTGTCCGTCCTGTCTCCCTGTAGTGCTGTCTTAGGCGTCTCACAGTACGGACATTGACATTTATTTCCCTGGCCACATCTGCAGTCCTCATGCCTCCTTGCAGCATGCCTAAGGCAAGTTCACACAGATGAGCAGGGACCCTGGGCATCTTTCTTTTGGTGTTTTCATAGTCAGTAGAAAGGCCTCTTTAGTGTCCTAAGTTTGCATAACTGTGACCTTAGTTGCCTACCGTTTGTAAGCTGTTAGTGTCTTAATGACCGTTCCACAGGTGCATGTCCATTAATTGTTTATGGTTCATTGAACAAGCATGGGAAACAGTGTTTAATTAAACCCTTTACCATGAAGATCTGTGAAGTTATTTGGATTTTTACGAATTATCTTTGGAAGACAGGGTCCTGAAAAAGGGACGTTTCTTTTTTTGCTGAGTTTAAATGGATGAGAGAGCTTCTTGCTGCCTGAGCTATGTTGTTGTAAATTCAGAAGAGCGTGGGGCCTAGGATTGAGCCTTGGGGTACTCCCTTGGTGACAGGCAGTGGCTGAGACAGTAGATTTTCACACTTTATACACTGCACTCTTTGAGAGAGGTAGTTAGCAAACCAGCCCAAAGACCCCTCAGAGACACCAATACTCCTTATCTGGCCCACAAGAATGGAATGGTCTACTACATCAAAATCTTTGGCCAAGTCAATAAAAATAGCAGCACAACATTGCTTATAATCAAGGGCAATGGTGACATCATTGAGGACCTTTAAGGTTTCAGTGACACATCCATAACCTGAGCACAAACCAGATTGCATACAAGAGAGAACACTATAGACATAAAGAAAGCCAGTCAGTTGATTATTGACAAGTTTTTCCAACACTTTTGATAAAAAGGGCAACATAGAAATAGGCCTGTAACAGTTAAGATCAGCTTGATCTCCCCCTTTAAATAAAGGACAAACCGTGGCTGCCTTCCAAGCAATGGGAACCTCCCCAGAAAGGATAGAGGAGAGACAGGTTATAAAGGTCAGAGACAGGCTTGGCGATGATAGGGGCAGCAACCTTAAAGAAGAAAGGGTCTAAACCATCTGACCCAGATGTTTTTTTAGGGTCAAGTTTAAGGAGCTCCTTTAGCACCTCAGACTCAGTGACTGCCTGCAGGGAGAAACTTTGTAGCGAGGCAGGGGAAAAAGAGGGAGAAGCATCAGGGATAGTCACATTAGAAGGAGTGGGAGATAAGGAAATGTTGGACGGGCAAGGAGGCATGGCTGAGTCAAATAGGAATCCTGACTTAATGAGTGCTGATCAAAGAGCTCAGCCATGTGCTTCTTGCCAGGTACAACCACATCATCTACATTAAGGGACATGGGCAGCTGTGAGGAGGAGGGTTTATTCTCCAAGTCTTTAATCGTTTTCCAGAACTTCTTGGGGTTAGACCCACAGAGAGAGAACTGCTCCTTAAAGTAACTAACTATGGCCTTTCCGGATAGCCTGAGTGCACTTATTTCTCATTTGCCTGAACGATAGCCAGTAAGCCTGAGTATGCGTGTGCAGAGCCTTTTGCCAAATGCAATTCTTGAGGTGGAGGAACTCTGCAAGTTCACGGTCGAACCAGGGGCTGAACCTGTTTTAATTCTCATTTTCTTTATGGGGGTGTGTTTGTTAACAATACCACTGAAAATATTAAAAATGAACGTCCAAGCGTCTTCGACAGAGGGGATCAAGCTAAGTCTATACCATTTTACAGAGGCCAGTTCATGAAGGAAGTTTTTTAGCAAGGGTCTATGACAAATCAGGAGAGGTCGTTTCACTGAGCAGCCATTACGAACACAGGCTGTAAAGCAGTGATCACTAAGGTCATTACAGAAAACACCAGACTGATACCTATCAGGATTATTTGTGAGGATAACATCAAGAAGAGTAGTCTTTTCTGAGTGTTTGGAGTCATACCTTGTGGGATTGGTAATAATCTGAGAAAGATTTAGGGAGTCCCATTGCTTTAGGACTTGGTCAGGTGGTTTAAGCATGTCCCAGTTTAGGTCACCTAGCAGGACAAATTAAGACTTAGTGTAAGGGGCCAGGAGAGAGTTTAGGGCAGGTAGGGTACAGGCCGGTGCTGATGGAGGGTGTAGCACCCAGCAACAGTCAACAAAGAGCTATTTGAAAGTTTAATGCTTAAAATCAGCAAATCAAATTGTTTGGGGACAGACTTGGTGGAGACAACCGAGCACTGAAGGTGATCCTTGGTAAAGATTGCCACTCCCCCACCTTTGGAAGATCTGTTTTGCCTAAAAAGGTTATAACCAGAAAGGTTAACGTCAGTATTCAAAACACTCTTCCTTAACCATTTCTTAGTAAAGACCAACACATCTGGATTGGAGCTGTGAACAATCATCAACCAATTAGAGAGTGCCCTTCTCTATAAGCATGCTGAAAGTGTGTTGTTCATTTCTTTACCAATAAATAGCATTGCATTTGGCCAAACACAATTTTTGGAGGCAACATAGTTTGCTAAGAGCTGGCAGTAAGCTGATAGGTCTGCTGTTAGAACCAGTAAAGCCGCTTTACCATTCTTGGGTAGCGGAATGACTTTGGCTTCCCTCCAGGCCTGAGGACAAAGACTTTTCTCGAGGCTCAAATTAAAGATATGACAGATAGGAGTGGCTATAGAGTCAGCTACCATCCTCAGTAGCTATCCATCTAAGTTGTCAATGGCAGGAGGTTTGTCATTAATTGTCATGCCCTGACCTTAGTTCCTTTTTTATGTCTCTATTTTGGTTTGGTCAGGGCGTGAGTTGGGGTGGGCATTCTATGTTTTGTGTTCTATGTTTTCTGTCTTTGTGTCTGTACCAGACAGGACTGTTTCGTTTCGTTTCATTCTCTTTGTTATTTTGTTTAGTGTTCTGTTTTAAATAATTAACATGAACACTTACCACGCTGCGCTTTGGTCCGATGATTCCTCATCTTCTTCAGACGGCGATCGTTACAGAACTACCCACCACCAACGGACCAAGCAGCGTGGTAACGAGGAGCAGAGGGTTCAGGACTCCTGGACTTGGGAGGAGATATTGGACGGTAAGGGACCCTGGAGACAGGCTGGGGAATATCGCCGCCCGAAAAAAGAGCTGGAGGCAGCTATAGCTGAGAGGCGGTGATATGAGGCAAGGCAGCGCAGCAGGCACGAGAGGCAGCCTCCAAAAATGTTTTTTTGGGGGGGAACACGGGGAGATTGGCGGAGTCAAGCGATAGACCTGAGCCAACTCCCCGTGCTTACCGGAAGCAGCGTGGTACTGGTCGGGCACCGTGTTATGCGGTGAAGCGCACGGTGTCGCCAGTTCGCGCTCATAGCCCGGAGCGCTATAGGCCAGCCCCCCGCAAGTGCCATGCGAGAGTGGGCATCCAGCCAGGGCGGATTGTGCCAGCTCAGCGTGTTTGGTCTCCGGTGCGCCGTTTCGGCCCAGGGTATCCTGTGCCGGCTCTGCGTACTGTGTCTCCGGGGGCGCTGGGAAGGTGCTGTTCGTCCTATGCCTGCGCTCCGCCCGTGCCGGGTGAAAGTGGGCATTGAGCCAAATGGAGAGGTGCGAGTGGTAAGCACCAGATCTCCAGTGCTCCCCCACAGCCCGGTTCGACCTGTGCCTGCACTCTGGAGGGGCCGGGCTAAAGTGAGCATTCAGCCTGGAGGAGTGGTGCCAAGGCTGCGCACAAGAGCTCCAGTGCTCCCCCACAGCCCGGTTTATTCAGTGCCTCTTCTACGCACCAGGCCTCCTGTAGGTCTCCCCAGCCTGGTGGGCCCTGTGGCAGCTCCACGCACCAGGCTGTCTCTGCGTCTCCTCCCTCTAGAGTCAGCCTCCAGTCCGGACCCTCCAGAGTCGCCCTCCAGCCCGTGTCTGTACCAGACAGGACTGTTTCGTTTCGTTTCATTCTCTTTGTTATTTTGTTTAGTGTTCTGTTTTAAATAATTAACATGAACACTTACCACGCTGCGCTTTGGTCCGATGATTCCTCATCTTCTTCAGATGACGATCGCTACATTAATGGTCGTTAACAATATATTTGTTATGCATGAATAAGATAGCTCACTGTTAATTGTTGGCATTCCCTGCATAAGTTTGCACACTTTGCCAATGAATTAATCATAAAAATAATTGGCAAAATCAAATGGTTTTGTGATGAATAAGCAATCTGATTCGATAAAACATGGAGTTGAATTTGTCTTTCTGCCTTTATTTCATTTAAAGTACTCCAAAGTTTTTTCCCTATCATTCTTTGCATCGTTGATCTTGGCTTCATAATCCAGTTTCTTGTTCTTTTTATTGAGTTTAGTCACATCATTTCACAATTTGCAGTAAGTCAGCCAGTCAGATGTGCAGCCAGCTTATTAGCCACTCCTTTTGCCCCATCTCTTTCAACCATGGTGTTTTTCAATTCGTCATCAAGCCTTAACAGTTCTAAAAGTCAGTTTCATAACAGGTGCGTGTTTATCCATAATTGGAGGAAGCAATTTAAAAAATGCATCAAGTGCAGCGTCTGGATGCTCCTTATCAAATCAGACCAACAAATATTTTTAACATCATCCACAAAATAGTCATAGCAACATATTTTGTATGATCTCTTATACACTATTTTAGGCCCAGCTTTTGGAACTTTGGCTTTCCTGGATATAACCACTGTATTGTGATCACTGCATCCAATGGGTACAGATACAGCTTTAGTATTAGTAAAAATGTGATCAAAACATGTGGATGATCTTGTTCCTGTAGTGTGTTTAAAAACCCTGGTAGGTTGATTAATAACCTGAACCAGATTACAGGCACTGGTTACAGTGAGAAGCTTCCTCTTGAGCAGACAGCTTGATAAAAAACAATAAATATTTAGGTCCCCAAGAAAGTAGACCTCTCTGTTTACATCATATCTTGGCTCTATCCAAAACAGCAACCTTATTCTTGAACCTCAGGAACTGGACCACTATCGGCGACCACTATCGGCCTGGGCCTGTCACCTGGGCTGGTGGTGGATTGTCCAGTCCTGTCGACGCGCTCCACCTCAATCTTCCTGTGGTCCATCTTCAGTTTCTCAGAGATCATTTCCCTCACTTTGTCCTCAGACTCTGTCCAGTTCTCATGTGGAGATTCTACCATTTCGTCCACAAAAATGTTATTCCTTCTTGATTGTCCCTAGAAATAATCTGATTTCCCCATCATTGTTATCATGGATTCACAAAGAGAACTTATGTCCTATCTGAATGACGTACAGGTTGCTTTCATCTTTCCGTTGTCCTGTTTAAACTCCTCGAGCTGACCCTGGGAGAACTGCAAACTGTTCTTCAGGTCCTGGACCAGTCTGGTCAGGTCGTCCTCTCTTGGAGCTATTTTCTTGTTGTTGTAACAACTGCTTGTAGAACTATTTGTGTTCATTTAAAAGATCCTTCACCTGTATAGAGAGACGCCACCATCCTCAACTGTACTCCCACCGGCTTTGGTCTTTGTCATGGTAGCAACGTAGGCTACACTGTTACCCCTCGCAGTTTGAGACAGGGTCGGTCACAGGGAAGATGGAAACAGCACCAAACAGCACGGATCGAGATAGCCACAAGGCCGGGATAATTTGCGGGCTGCGTTCGGGCCCTCAAGAAAACACCACTAGCTTAATCGGCAGCTAGCAACCAGGCTAGATGCTACGCCAAGCAGGTCCTCAGACCCCTGGAAAAACAGCAGAGGTCCCAGCAACTGATGTCAACCGCCTTGTGGGATCCAAACTCAAAAGCTGGTAACCACCATTTTCCAATAGAACACTTTTTCCGAGACTTTCAAAACCTTCCAAAACAACAAATTTTCCAAAACAAGAAACCAAGTTCTCCCTAGTTCCGAGAGGAGAGAACAGAAGATAAGAGAAGAGAACTGAAGAGAACTGAAGAGAACAAAAAAGAACAGAAGTGAACAGAACATAACAGAAGAGAACAGAAGAGAAGAGAACAGAAGAGAACAGAACATAACAGAAGAGAACAGAAGAGAAGAGAACAGAAGAGAACAGAACATAACAGAAGAGAACAGTTATAACATCTGTTTTTTATAACAGTCAAATAGCACCCTGAGTTATCTGTGTCCTCTAAGAAGAACTCTATTATTACAACACCTGTCAGGGATATCTCTGTGCTGTGTGTGTGTGTCAGCCTGACGATTGTTAGTCTCAGGGGTGTAACGAGGAGTCAGAGGTTAAGAGAGGTGTCATTGAGAGGGGTGAAAGGTCAAAGAGAGGGTGAGAAGTCAAGAGGAAGAGGTCAGGGTAAGTCACAACGCTAATGGGCCAAAGCCACAATGACACACACAAACACACACAATGATGGTGACACTCACACCAGTATACCCATGAAACATGAACTGAAGCCTCTGCAACTCAATCTCTCTGTGGGAGTGTGTGTGTGTGTGTGTGTGTGTGTGTGTGTGTGTGTGTGTGTGTGTGTGTGTGTGTGTGTGTGTGTGTGTGTGTGTGTGTGTGTGTGTGTGTGTGTGTGTGTCCCTCACCATAGCTCCCTGACCCCACCAATGCCCTATGCCTCAATTCTAATGATTTAGTCTCCTGATTTTCATACCTGGACAGAAACCAAGATACTCTGACGCAAACCAAGATCCATACCACGCTAATCTAACATTCAGCATGTTGAATTCATGACTAAATGTTTTATCCTGAATAAAGTGGCCTCTTGAAGGAAGTGGGAACAGTAGGTGGCCGTGCTGAGCTCCTCTCCTACATGGGTCATGCCCTTTCACATCTCATTCCTCAAACCCACACATACACTTAAACCCCTACTTGGAGACAAAAACTTAATCAGCACAGGAAATAGAGATTGAAAGAGAAAGAGAAAGAGAGAGAGAGTTAGAGGGGGAGAGAGAGTCAGAGAGAGAGGGAGAGAGAGAGAGGGAGAGAGAGAGAGTTAGAGGGGGAGAGAGAGAGGGAGAGAGACAGAGAGAGAGAGAGAGAGTTGGAGAGAGAGAGAGAGGAAGATAGTTGGAGAGAGAGAGAGAGAGGGAGAGAGAGAGTTGGAGAGAGAGAGAGAAAGAGAGAGAGAGGGAGAGGCAGGTAAAGGTCATAAGACATACAGTGGCAAGAAAAAGTATGTGAACGCTTTGGAAAAACCTGCATTTCTGCAATAATTGGTCATCAAATTTGATCTGGGAATTTGGGAATTCATTTTTCCGTCGATGATAGCAAGCTGTCCAGGCCCTAAGGCAGCAAAGCAGCCCCAAACCATGACGCTCCCTCCACCATACTTTACAGTTGGGATGAGGTTTTGATGTTGATGTGCTGTGCCTTTTTCTCTTGACACATAGTGTTGTGTGTCCTTCCAAACAACTCAACTGTAGTTTCATCTGTCCACAGTCTAATGCAGTGCCAGCAGGACATCTATCTCTCTCTCTCTCTCTCTCTTTTTCTCTGTCCCTCTCCCTCTCTCTCGCTCTCTCTACTATGGCAACGCATGTATAAAGGAATATAAAAAACATTTCTGTAATTTCTAGAGAGAGAGAGAGAGAGAGAGCGAGAGAGAAAAGAGAGAGAGAGAAAGAGAGAGAGGGACAGAGAAAAAAAAAGAGAGAGAGAGAGAGAGAGAGCCTACAGCAGCCCCTAGATCTTCTGCACAGATTCTGTCAAAACTGGGCCCTGACAGTAAATCTCAGTAAGACAAAAATAATGGCGTTCCAAAAAAGGTCCAGTAGCCAGGACCACAGATACAAATTACATCTAGACACCGTTGCCCTAGAGCACACAAAAAACTATACATACATCGCCCTAAACATCAGCGCCACAGTAACTTCCACAAAGCTGTGAACGATCTGAGGGACAAGGCAAGAAGGGTCTTCTATACCATCAAAAGGAACATCAATTCGACATACCAATTAGGATCTGTCTAAAAATACTTGAATCAGTTATAGAACACATTGCCCTTTATGGTTGTGAGGTGTGGGAGAGAGACCCCACAGCCCACCAGAACAGCAACACAATTAAATCCAACTAAATCATGAGAAAACAAAAAGACAATTACTTGACACATTGGAAAGAATAAACAAAAAAACAGAGCAAACTAGAATGCTATTTGGCCCTAAACAGAGAGTACACAGTGGCAGAATACATGACCTCTGTGACTGACCCAAACTTAAGGAAAGTTTGGACTATGTACAGACTCAGTGAGCATAGCCTTGCTATTGAGAAAGGCTTCGGAAGGCAGACCTGGCTCTCAAGAGAAGTGTCACGTTCCTGACCTGTTTTCTGTTGTTTTGTATGTGTTTAGTTGGTCAGGGCGTGAGTTGGGGTGGGTATTCTATGTTGTGTGTCTAGTTCGTCTGTTTCTGTGTTCAGCCTAATATGGTTCTCAATCAGAGACAGCTGTCAATCGTTGTCCCTGATTGAGAATCATATATAGGTGGCTTGTTTTGTGTTGGGGATTGTGGGTGGTTGTTTCCTGTCTCTGTGTTTGTGTTCTGCACCAGATAGGACTGTCTCGGCTTTCACGTTTGCTATTTTGTTATGTGTTAATGTTCATCGTTTATTGTTTAATTAAACATGTTGAACACTAACTGCGCTGCATTTTGGTCCTCTCCTTCATCCCAGGAAGAAAGCCATTACAAGAAGACAGGCTATGTGCATGTAACAGTTTAGCTCCCGTCCCTCTCCTCCTACCTGGGCTCGAACCAGGGACCCTCTGCACACATCGACAACAGCCACCCTCGAAGCATCGTTACCCATCGCTCCACAAAAGCCGCGGCCCTTGCTGAGCAAGGGGAACAACTACTTCAAGGTCTCAGAGCGAGTGACGTCACCGTTTGAAACGCTATTAGTGCGCACCCCGCTAACTAGCTAGCCATTTCACATCGGTTACATGCACACTGCCCACAAAATTAGGTGGAAACTGAGTTGCACTTCCTAACCTCCTGCCA
Organism: Salvelinus namaycush; assembly: GCF_016432855.1. Classification (NCBI taxonomy): domain Eukaryota; kingdom Metazoa; phylum Chordata; class Actinopteri; order Salmoniformes; family Salmonidae; genus Salvelinus; species Salvelinus namaycush. The sequence continues at coordinate 7,612,077 of NC_052310.1, forward strand.
AATGTATGACCGTATTAGAGACACATATTTCCCTCAGATTACACAGATCCACAAAGATTTCAAAAACAAATACCTTTTTGATAAACTCCCTAATGGGTGAAATACCACAATGCGCCATCACAGGAGCAAGCTGTGTGACCTGTTGCCACAAGAAAAGGGCAACCAGTGAACACCATTGTAAATACAACCCATATTTATGTTTATTTATTTTTCATTTTGTACTTGAACTATTTGCACATCGTTACAATACTGTACATAGACATAATATGACATTTGTAATGTCTTTATTCTTTTGGAACGTCTGTGAGTGTAATGGTCACTGTTAATTTTTTATTGTTCATTTCACATTTGTTTATTATTTATTTCACTTGCTTCGGCAATGTTAACATATGTTTCCCATGCCAAAAAACCCTTAAACGAAATTGAATTGAGAGAGAGAGTGAGGATATATAGAGAGAGAAAGAGAGAGAGAGAGAGAGAGAGACAGGGAGATGGAGAGAGATAGATAGAGTCAGAGAGAGAGAGGGAGAAAGGAAGAGGGAGAGAGAGAAAGAGAAAGAGAGAAAGAGAGGGAGAGTACTGCACACACTACAAATAGTTAGGTTTAAAAATAAGCTCAACTGGACACCTTAATGAGGCAGTGAATGAACTGAGAGAGAAAGCACACAGGGCATTCTAAGCCATTTAAAAACAAATCGTATTGAAATACCTATTACATTTTGGCTGAAACTAATTGAATGTGTCATTGAACCAATTGCACTTTATGCCAGCGAGGTGTGGGGTCCACTTGCAAAACAAGATTTCACCCAATGGGACAAACACCCCATTGAAACCCTGCATGCAGAGTTCTGTAAGATTCTCCTACATGTCCAGAGGAAAACTACAAACAATGCATGCAGGGCAGAATTAGGCCAATATCCACTAATAATAGAAACTCAAAAAATAGCAATTCAGTTTTGGAAATATCTAAAATACAGTGACCCCCTCTCATATCACTACCAAGCCCTGCAATGCCAAGAGCTGAGCAAAGAAAAGAGTCCCCTCATCCAGCTGGTCCTGGGGCTGAGTTCACAAACCTGTTTTACTATCACCCTGAAGCATCAGGACCAGAACAATCAATCAATCAATCAATCAGAATAAACCAAATTACATCACAGACAAAACAAAACTACATTACTGATTGAGAAACACAAGCACACATTAAAATGCAGTGCAATCTGGCCCTAAATTGACAGTACACCGTGCAAACTATTTGACCATGGTTACTGATCAAAACCTCAGAAAAACAATAACAAAGTATAGGCTCAGTGAGCAGAGCCTTGCCATTGAGAAGGGGAGACACAGGAAAACTTAAATAAAGGTTAAATAAAAAATTCATAAAGGAAAGGCTATGCAACCACTGCACCACAGCAGAACCTGAGACAGAGCTGCATTTCCTGACAAATGTCAAAAATATAAAACAATTAGAGAGTGTCATTTCCCCAAATTTTAAACCCTTATTCAAGGTTGACAATATTCATTATTATTAAGCTTTGGCAATATTTTTAGGTCATGACAATAAAGCAAATTGAATTGAATTGAGAGTGGATAGAGAGAAAGAGGGAGGGAGAGAGAACAAACGAGAGTGAGAGAGAGAGAAAGAGGGCCCTGATAGTACATCTCAGTAAGACAAAAATAATGGCGTTCCAAAAAAGGTTAATTTGCCAGGACCACAAATGCAAATTCCATCTAGACACCGTTGCCCTAGAGCACACAAAAAAAGATACCTACCTCGGTCTAAACATCAGCGCCACTGTTAACTTCCACAAAGCCGTGAACGAGGCAAGAAGGGCTTCTACGAAATCAAATGGGACATATAATTCGACATACCAATTAGGATCTGGCTAAAAATACTTGAATCAGTTATTGAACCCATTGCCCTTTATGGTTGTGAGGTCTGGAGTCCGCTCACCAACCAATAATTCACAAAATGGAACCAACACCAAATTGAGACTCTGCATGCAGAATTCTGCAAAAATATCCTCTGTGTACAACGTAAAACACCAAATAATGCATGCAGAGCAGAATTAGGCCGATACCCGCTAATTACCAAAATCCAGAAAATAGACAGGAAATTCTACAACCACCTAAAAGGAAGCGATTCCCAAACCTTCCAGAACAAAGCCATCACCTACAGAGAGATGAACCTGGACAAGAGACCTCTAATCAACCCATATTCATGTTTATTCATTTTCCATTTTGTTAACTATTTGCACATAATATAACATTTGAAATGTCTTTATTCTTTTGTAACTTGTGTAATGTTTACTGTTAATTTGTTTATTGTTTATTTCACTCTTGTTTATTATCTATTTCACTTGCTTTGGTAATGTTAACATATGTTTCCCATGCCAATAGAGAGGGGGGGAGGGGGGGTAGAGCAAGTGAATAAGTCTTGATTCCTCTGCTCTATCTTCCCCTCCTGATTACAGCCCATACTAGATCAGTTCCATGTGCTACATCAGGTTGCAGACAAAGGTGCACACACACACACACACACACACACACACACACACACACACACACACACACACACACACACACACACACACACACACACACACACACACACACACACACACACACACACACACACACACACACACACAGAGACCTGATTTTGATCTGATTAGGGATAAATAAATACATCTAAATAAATAATAAATCAACCGTGTTCACAGCTGACATGGTCCATCAGCGTTTCCTCCTCTGTGGCAAATATTCTAATTCAAAGAAATAGAAAATCTGAAAATCATCATCATTTTGTGATTTTAAAATCATAGTCAGTATGAATGTTTGTTGTGGCAGTGAGACCCCGGTTCTGAACACATCAGGGTGTCAGCTGTAGGGCAGGATGGTAGGACGGTAGCTGTGGGGCTGCGGTGCACCATTTCCCCCTGTGGCCTAATGCAGCCGGTAAGCTCCTGCTAATCCCCGGTAGAGCCGGTTCTGGCAGGTGAGCCTGTGCTAACCCACCTAGCACATTTGGTTCCTTGGAAATTGTGGGAACATATATTTTTTTATTTAATATTAGTTTAAACATTCTGAGAACAGAAGTAAAAATTGTGCCTATTCCGGGATCGTTTTTTTTAAGGTTGTAGAGAGGTTCTGAGAAAATGTTTTACTCTGATTTTATTCTGGTTTTCCTGGAAGGTTTATTAACGCTCTAAGAACGGAAATTAAAAGTTATTTGGAGGATTTTTTATAACTTACTTAAAATGTTCACTGAATGTTTCAATAGGACTTTTAATAACACTGCTAGCTCGTTTTAGGGTAACTTTTTGAACTCCAAGCACAGATAAGACACACAGAATTTTTTTTGTTTATTGTGACATGGCATCAGTGAGATTTGACCCTATAATCTTCTTTCTGTTCTCTATTCATGGAATTAGTCCACTGCTCCACCAGGAAGTGGATGCTGGCACGCCAAAGTTTTCTACGCATAAAAAACTATTCATTTTAGTCTATTCAAAACAGACCCCATGTCAAAGGACACAAGCACTCATTAAGATCAGGTGTGGCCAATTAGTGGGCGTGGCCATCACACCTGAACACACTTAAACACAGTAAGGGATAGAGAGAGTGTTTATGATGCTGAGAACAGAATGTATGTTTTAAAATAACATTCTTAGAACATTCGCTGAATGTTTTTTCGTGGTTTTTTATGAAAGGTTTTCTTAACGTTCTCGGAACAATGTGAGAACATGACTTTAAATAGAACCATGAGGAAACCTGTCAGGCAACGTTATGCTGAAGTACTGAAATTCCCACAGAATAACATCTTAACATTCTCTGAACTATTTGAGAACATTCCAACATGACAAATCAGTTTGAGAAGGTTCCTAGAACATTAGCAAAATTGAAATTAAGTGTAACCATGTTTGAACTTTTACCAAGTAAATATATATATTTTTTTGTAAAGTTCCTAAAAATGTGTTGAGAATGTTCCGAAGCCAAGAAACTATCCTGCACCATTCCCAGAAAGTTGTGGGAAGGTTTATGCAAAATAACCATAGGACAAACACACTCTCACCAAGCTCTAAGAAACATATGGTTCTCAGAGCGATTTGTGCTAGCTGGGATATTTCCATCGGCGATGAGATGAAGGGGGATGAGCACCTCCTCCTCCCCTCTGTGTCTCCCTTCCTCTCTCTCTCTCTCTCTCTCTCTCTCTCCATTCGTCTCTGGGCAAGCCTCTTAGATCCTGCTCAGTATGCAGGATGCAGTGTGCGCGAGTGTGTGTGTGTGTGTGTGTGTGTGTGTGTGTGTGTGTGTGTGTGTGTGTGTGTGTGTGTGTGTGTGTGTGTGTGTGTGTGTGTGTGTGTGTGTGTGTGTGTGTGTTTGTGAATAAGTGCTTTCTGTGTATCTGTTTTGGACACTTAAACATAGCTCAGATAAAAGCCTGCAGGCAGACTCCCTGTATGAGAACAGGACATAGCAAACATACACACACAGTGCATACGCTCCCAATCAGCACGATGAAAGAACCCAGGATGTCAAACTGACGTACAGGACTGAGAATAACTCTATTTAACCAGTCGATGACCCATCATCGATGACCCATCATGATTTACACTGAATTGAACATTACGATGTTAGTCCAGGAAATAAAACACTAACGCACATGAAGATCCTCAGAGCACTGAGGGTATATAACTAGCTAATACTTTGGCCTATAGTACCATGGAATAACATTAACAATATGACAGGAATAGGGATAGAAATACCTGTACATTATTTCGGTATAGTTTTTTTGCAACATTTTGACCAGAAGGCTATATTAGGCAATGAGCCTTGACTCCAACCTAGTGAGTTTGAAGCTGGAGACACAGAACTGCTTACGGTGAGCAAAACCTGGAAAACTAGCTGGTGTAACACTGCTGCAACAGGAAATAAAGTGAATTTATTACAACGTTGGATGGTCTGAAATGAAGAACTCAGCAGCAACGTCCAAGGTCTAGATGAGCCTCCCTATATCTCATAACCTGCCGCAGACACAGAGACACGGGCCAGACTGGATATATTCTGCCAGAAAACGCTGACACATCCACACACAGAACATAAGTTAACACTATAGGCATACAGTACTGTAAATAACCACTGGGAATTGTAGAGGATGAGCTTTTGGGCTAACGCTTAGGTATCATCCATATATAACACTACATTTCCGCTGTATGATAACATTAAGATGAATCCAAGAGTGTCTAGTACTGTTCAGAAACAACTGAGAATACCATACAGTACAGTACAATACAATACAATACAATACAGTACAGTACACTACAATACAGTACAGTACAATACAGTACAGTACAATATAGTACAATACAGTACAGTACAGTACAATACAGTACAGTACAGTACAATACAGTACAGTACAATACAGTACAGTACAATACAGTACAGTACAGTACAGTACAGTACAATACAATACAATACAGTACAGTACAATACAATACAGTACAGTACAATACAATACAGTACAGTGCAATACAATACAATACCATACAGTACAATGCAATACAATACAATACAGTACAATACAATACAATACAGTACAGTACAGTACAGTACAGTACAGTGCAGTACAGTACAGTGCAATACAATACAGTACAATACAGTACAGTACAATACAGTACAATACGATACAGTACAGTACAATACAGTACAATGCAATACAGTACAATACAATACAGTACAATACAATACAGTACAATGCAGTACAATGCAGTACAATACAGTACAATACAACACAGTATAATACAGTACAGTACAATACAATACAGTACAATACAATACAATACAGTACAGTACAATACAGTACAATACAATACAGTACAGTACAATACAGTACAGTACAGTACAATACAATACAGAACAATACAGTACAGTACAATACAGTACAGTACAATACAATACAGTACAGCACAATACAGTACAGTACAATACAATACAGTACAGTACAATACAGTACGGTACAATACAATACAGTATGGTACAATACAATACAGTACGGTACAATACAATACGGTACAATACAATACAGTACACTACAATACAGTACACTACAATAGAGTACAGCACAGCACAATACAATACAGTACAATACAATATAGTACAGTACAGCACAATACAATATAGTACAGTACAGTACAGAACAATACAATACACTACAGTACGGTACAATACAATACAGTACGGTACAATACAATACAGTACGGTACAATACAATACGGTACAATACAATACAGTACACTACAATACAGTACACTACAATAGAGTACAGCACAGCACAATACAATACAGTACAATACAATATAGTACAGTACAGCACAATACAATATAGTACAGTACAGTACAGAACAATACAATACACTACAGTACAATACAGTACAATATAGTACAATACAGTACAGTACAATATAGTACAGTACAATATGGTACAATACAATGTACAGTTGTGGCAAACAGTTTTGAGAATGACACAAATATTGTCTTTAGATATTTTTGTCAGATGTTACTATGGAATGCTGAAGTATAATTACACGGATTTCATGAGTGTCAAAGGCTTGTATTGACAATTACATGAAGTTGATGCAAAGAGTCAATATTTGCAGTGTTGACCCTTCTTTTTCAAGACCTCTGCAATCCGCCCTGGCATGCTGTCAATTAACTTCTGGGCCACATCCTGACTGATGGCAGCCCATTCTTGCATAATCAATGCTTGGAGTTTGTCAGAATTTGTGGGTTTTTGTTTGTCCACCCGCCTCTTGAGGATTGACCACACGTTCTCAATGGGATTAAGGTCTGGGGAGTTTCCTGGCCATGGACCCAAAATATCGATGTTTTGTTCCCCTGAGCCACTTAGTTATCACTTTTGCCTTATGGCAAGGTGCTCCATAATGCTGGAAAAGGCATTGTTTGTCACCAAACTGTTCCTGGATGGTTGGGAGAAGTTGCTCTCAGAGGATGTGTTGGTACCATTCTTTATTCATGGCTGTGTTCTTAGGCAAAATTGTGAGTGAGCCCACTCCCTTGGCTGAGAAGCAACCCCACACATGAATGGTCTCAGGATGCTTTACTGTTGGCATGACACAGGACTGATGGTAGCGCTCACCTTGTCTTCTCCGGACAAGCTTTTTTCCGGATGCCCCAAACAATCGGAAAGGGGATTCATCAGAGAAAATGACTTTACCCCAGTCCTCAGCAGTCCAATCCCTGTACCTTTTGCAGAATTTCAGTCTGTCCCTGATGTTTTTCCTGTAGAGAAGTGGCTTCTTTGCTACCCTTCTTGACACCAGGCCATCCTCCAAAAGTATTCTCCTCACTGTGCGTGCAGATGCACTCCACCTGCCTGCTGCCATTCCTGAGCAAGCTCTGTACTGGTGGTTCCCCGATCCCGCAGCTGAATCAACTTTAGGAGACGGTCCTGGCACTTGCTGGACTTTCTTGGGCGCCCTGAAGCCTTCTTCACAACAGTTGAACCGCTCTCCTTGAAGTTCTTGATGATCCGATAAATGGTTGATTTAGGTGCAATCTTACTGGCAGCAATATCCTTGCCTGTGAAGCCCTTTTTGTGCAAAGCAATGATGACGGCACGTGTTTCCTTGCAAGTAACCATGGTTGACAGAGGAAGAACAATGACTCCAAGCACCACCCTCCTTTTGAAGCTTCCAGTCTGTTACTCAAACTCAATCAGCATGACAGAGTGATCTCCAGCCTTGTCCTCGTAAACACTCACACCTGTGTTAAATAGAGAATCACTGACATGATGTCAGCTGGTCCTTGTGGCAGGGCTGAAATGCAGTGGAAATGTTTTTGCGGGATTCAGTTCATTTGCATGGCAAAGAGGGACTTTGCAATTAATTGCAATTCATCTGATCACTCTTCATAACATTCTGGAGTATATGCAAATTGTCATCATACAAACTGAGGCAGCAGACTTTGTAAAAATTAATATTTGTGTCATTCTCAAAACTTTTGGCCACAAAGGTATAATGCAATACAATCCTTTGAATGTCATTAGCATTGAGTGATCAGAGAACCACTCTCAGTGTTTCACCACAGAGAGAAATAACATCACAACAAGCTGCAGTTGTTACAGATCACAGCAGGCCACGGGGAATGGAAACCGCTCCTAAAACTGAAGGACATAGTTCTCTGTGTGTGTGTGTGTGGCAGGTTGACATTTTTGGGTAACAATTAAGTACCTTACTGTCTGGGAGTGGGGAGGGAAAAACAGAGAACTAGCTGTAATTGGTAGAGAAGTTTGGAACTTTTTTATTGGTCTAAGAACTAATTGACTGCCTTGTGATGTCACCAGGCAGGCCAAAACTTCAGCCGGTCATTTCAAACAGCTCTTACACTAAAAGGGCACTAACCATAATTTCCACAATCTCACAGTATTATTCCAACCTCATAGTGGCGAATGTACGTTTCTTAGGCCCTGGAATAGCAGCTGTGTTTCCAATCCTCAGTAACAGCTCTCACTGATAATGCAATGACTACGAGGGTGTATCATACTTACTTGCATTGCATTGTAATGGCTAGAAAGATATTACACTGTACACTACCTTGCAAAAGTATTTATCCCCCTTGGTGTTTTCCTATTTTGTTGCATTACAACCTGTAATTGAAATACATTTTTATTTGGATTTCATGTAATGGACATACACAAAATAGTCCAAATTGGTGAAGTGAATTTTTTTTAAAATCTTGTTTTAAACAATAAATACAAAATAAAAAACTGAAAAGTGGTGTGCACATATGTGTTCACCCCCTTTGCTATGAAGCCCCTATACAAGATCTGGTGTAACCAATTACCTTCAGAAGTCACATAATTAGTTAGATTGCACACATTTGGACTTTATTTAAGTGCTCAGTAGCTCAGTATATATACACCTGTTCTGAAAGGCCCCAGAGTCTGCAACACAACTAAGCAAGGGGAACCACCAAGCAAGTGGCACCATGAAGACCAAGGACCTCTACAAACAGGTCAGGGACAAAGTTTTGGAGAAGTACAGATCAGGGTTGAGTTATAAAAAAATATCCGAAACTTTGAACATCCCACAGAGCACCATTAAATCCATTATTAAAAAATGGAAAGAATATGGCACCACAACAAACCTGCCAAGAGAGGGCCGCCCACCAAAACTCATGGACCAGGCAAAGAGGGCATTAATCACAGAGGCAACAAAGAGACCAAAGATGACCCTGAAGGAGCTGCAAAGCTCCACAGCGGAGATTGGAGTATCTGTCCATAGGACCACTTTAAGCTGTACACTCCACAGAGCTGGCCTTTATGGAAGAGTGGCCAAAAAAAAGCCATTGCTTAAAGAAAAAATAAGCAAACACGTTTGGTGTTCGCCAAAAGGCATGTGGGAGACTCCCCAAACATATGGAAGAAGGTACTCTGGTCAGATGAGACAAAAATGTAGTTTTTTGGCCATCAAGGAAAACGCCATGTCTGGCACAAACCTGACTCCTCTCATCACCCCGAGAACACCATCCCCACAGTGAAGCATCATGCTGTGTGGGATATTTTCATCGGCAGGGACTGGGAAACTGGTCAGAATTGAAGGAATGATGGATGGAACTAAATACAGGGAAATTCTTGAGGGAAACCTGTTTCAGTCTTCCAGAGATTTGAGACTGGGACGGAGGTTCACCTTCCAGCAGGACAATGACCCTAAGCATACTGCTAAAGCAACACTCAAGTGGTTTAAAGGGAAACATTTAAATATCTTGGAATGGCCTAGTCAAAGCCCAGACCTCAATCCAATTGAGAATCTGTGGTATGACTTAAAGATTGCTGTACACCAGCGGAACCCATCCAACTTGAAGGAGCTGGAGCAGTTTTGCCTCGAAGAATCCCAGTGGCTCGATGTGCCATGCTTATAGAGACATAGCCCAAGAGACTTGCAGCTGTAATTGCTGCAAAAGGTGGCTCAACAAAGTATTGACTTTGGGAGGGTGAATAGTTATGCACACTCAAGTTTTCAGTTTTAAAATCTTATTTCTTGTTTGTTTTACAATAAAACATATTTTTCATCTTGAAAGTGGTAGGCATGTTGTGTAAATCAAATTATACAAATCCCCCCCAAATTAATTATAATTCCAGGTGGTAAGGCAACAAAATTGAAAAAATGCTTTCGCAAGCTACTGTACATACACTAATGGTTAAGATACAGTATCTTCCTCCCAGGGGGTTTCAAGAGGTGAACTATAACAGTAGACTACTGTAAGAACTTTAAGGTGTTGGGCCAGTAGCCGAAAGGTTGCTGGATCGAATCCCCGAGCTGACAAGGTAAAAAATTGTCAATTGGCCCCTGAACAAGGCAATTAACCCAGTGTTCCCCGGTAGGCCGTCATTGAAAATAAGAATGTGTTCTTAACTGACTTGCCTAGTTAAATAAAGGTTAAAATAAAATTAAAATAAAAAAGCTGTTAATTTTAACATATTAACACTGTTTTTAGATGCTGTACTATACAGTATATTCTAAATAACAATTACTTGATTGACCTGCACCACACGTACCAAGGGACATTGACATTATAGTACAAGCTATGATCCAGAAATCATAAATAAGAATGCTCTTATATGTTATAGTACGTCTGGTATAAGTCAGTCAAGGACATCTGAACCAGGGCAAGGCTAGGGGCTGTGAGGATGCAGGATTCTGTCTGATGTATTTGTGGTTCACTTCTCTATGTCATCATCAGCAGTAGAAACACGTCTAGCCTTCTGCCCAGCACTGTCTCCACAGCACAAAATCACTCTACTTCTCTCTCCACGACACATGCACACACACACACACTTCTCTCTCCCCGACCTCAACCTTCACCTCATAGGCCAAAGACAGAGATGAAGAGCACCAGGCATTACACAAACACACACACACACACACACACACACACACACACACACACACACACACACACACACACACACACACACACACACACACACACACACACTCACACACACACACACACACACACACACACACACACACACACACACACACACACACACACACACACACAGATTCGGAGGAACAGCCCATTAAATCTGTCTCAATGGAAGAGAAGAGGTTATTCTGGACAGACAGACAGACAGACACAGACAGACAGAGAGCCAAACGGATGCCCAGCAGGATCAGTACAGTCTCCTCTCTAAACCTGTTAAACTGTAAACCTCCACACACATTAAACTGTAAACTCCACACCTCTTAAAGGGTAAACCTCCACACGCGTTAAACTGTAAACTCCACACCTCTTAAAGGGTAAACCTCCACACGCGTTAAACTGTAAACTCCACACCTCTTAAAGGGTAAACCTCCACACGCGTTAAACTGTAAACTCCACACCTCTTAAAGGGTAAATCTCCACACTTCTTAAAGGGTAAACCTCCACACTTCGTAAAGGGTAAAGCTCCACACCCGATAAACTGTAAACCTTCACACCTCTTAAAAGGTAAACCTACACACCTCTTAAATGGTAAACCTCCACACCTCTTAAAGGGTAAACCTCCACACTCCTTAAAGTGTAAACCCCCACACCTCTTACAGGGTGAACCTCCACACCTGTTAAACTGTAAACCTCCACTTGGTCAACAACAAGTCCACGCCTAAGACAATGTAGCCTGACACCCCTTTTCAACCTATAATAAATAAATAATACACACCATTTAGTGGACACATTTATCCAAAGCGACTTACAGTCATGCATGCCTACAATCTACATATTGGTGATCCCAGAAATCGAACCCACTACAAGCGAGATGCTCAACACACAAAGCTACAAAGGACCAACCTTCTGTGGTGTTGAGCTACTCCACACTCCTCAAGTGATTCCCTGGTCCCCTATGCATCAGGTAATACCACAACTATAACAAAACAGCAAACAGCACAGTAAAAAGGAAGTGAATAACGACTCTATTCAGTCTAATGTAGTGTTGAGCTGACTACAAACTCCCTAAGTAAGATTAGGGACATAACTTCATTTGAGATGCAAGGGGAAAGTGTTGAGCAGAGCAGAGGTTGCCGGGTGTCTGTTGACAGAGGCAGAATGATAATCCAGCTAAAGGAAGTTATCCAGCGATGATTCATATGTCTCTCCTGTTTGCTCTTCATTAAGTCACTGTCTCTCTGTAATGGCGAACCACAAAGGAAGGGAGGAGGAGAGGAGAGCTCTTCGTTTGGCTTCATTGGAGAGAGAGAGAGCACGAGAGAGCGCACGAGAGAGAGCACGAGAGAGAGAGCGAGAGACAGCGAGGGAGAGAGAGAGAAAGAGAGAGAAAGATAATTACTTGACACATTGGAAAGAATTAGCAAAAAAACTGAGCAAACTAGAATGCTATTTGGCCCTAAACAGAGAGTACACAGTGGCAGAATACCTGACCACTGTGACTGACCCAAACTTAAGGAAAGCTTTGACTATGTACAGACTCAGTGAGCATAGCCTTGCTATTGAGAAAGGCCGCCATAGGCAGACCTGGCTCTCAAGAGAAGACAGGCTATGTGCACACTGCCCACAAAATGAGGTGGAACCTGAGCTGCACTTCCTAACCTCCTGCCCAATGGATGACCATATTAGAGACACATATTTCCCTCAGATTACACAGATCCACAAAGAATTTGAAAACAAACCCGATTTTGATAAACTCCCATATCTACTGGGTGAAATACCACAGTGTGCATCACTGCAGCAAGATTTGTGACCTGTTGCCACAAGAAAAGGTCAACCAGTGAAGAACAAACACCATTGTATATACAACCCATATTTATGCTTATTTATTTTCCCTTTTGTACTTTAACCATTTGTACATCGTTACAACACTGTATATATACATAATATGACATTTGTAATGTCTTTATTCGTTTGAAACTTCTGTGAGTGTAATGTTTACTGTTCATTTTTATTATTTATTTCACTTTTGTATATTATCTACCTCACTTGCTTTGGCAATGTTAACATTTGTTTCCCATGCCAATAAAGCCCCTTGAATTGAGAGAGCGAGCGAGTGCGAGATTTCTTGATGAGGGGGAAAGCAGATTTCGACGTCTTAATCAGTATCAACATTGATCTCTGGTCATGAGGAAGCCACACAATGAGACACTATGTTGGGGATTATGGTGTGTACATGCACTCTGTAATTACAGACGTAGGATCTTATTCATTTCAGCCAGTTCGCTACAGCAGGAAAATAAACTTGCAGCAAAAGGAAATGTGAATTATGTGGATTATAAATATAAGACATTTTTGGTGGGGTTTAATACATTTTTCAGTTAGGGCCAATCAAGTCTGACATTTTAAAGTGGAAATTACAAACTTTAGAAGACTTTTAAAACCTTAAATACACTCGTACAAGTATACATTTCCTGCTGTGCAGGAAGATTCTCAGCAACAAAAGAGTGATCAAATGAAGATCCTACATCAGTCAAAAAGAAATGGAAATGTTTTGATTTGTTGTCCATTAGTTTACTGCAATTAGGGGAGGGGTGGTAGGGTTATGGGAAAATATATACAAAATATATATACAGTACCACCAGTCAAAAGTTTAGACACACCTACTCATTCCAGGGTTTTTCTTTATTTTTTAATATCTTCTACATTATAGAATAATAGTGAAGACGTCAAAACAATGTAAAGAAGCCACAATTTATCTGCAATATTAAAGCTGATCTACCCACAAAATAATATATATACATGTATATATACACTACTGGTCAAAAGTTTTAGAGCACATACTTAATCAAGGTTTATTCTTTATATTTACTATTTTCTACATTGTAGAATAATAGTGAAGACATCAAAACTATGAAATAACACATATGGAATCAAGTCAAAATATATTTTATATTTGAGATTCTACAAATAGCCACCCTTTGCCTTGATGACAGCTTTGCACACTCTTGGCATTCTCTCAACCAACTTCACCTGGAATGCTTTTCCAACAGTCTTGAAGGAGTTCCCACATATGCTGAGCACTTGTTGGCTGCTTTTCCTTCACTCTGCGGTCCAAGTCATCCCAAACCATCTCAATTGGGTTGAGGTCAAGTGATTGTGGAGGCCAGGTCATCTGATGCAGCCCTCCATCACTCTCCTTCTTGGTCAAATAGCCCTTACACAGCCTGGAGGTGTGTTGGGTCACTGTCCTGTTGAAAAACAATTGATAATTCCACTAACGCAAACTAGATGGGATGGCGTATTGCTGCAGAATGCTGTGGTAGCCATGCTGGTTAAGTGTGCCTTGAATTCTAAATAAATCAGAGACAGTGTCACCAGCAAAGCACCCCCACACCATAACACCTCCTCCTCCATGCTTTACGGTGGGAAATACACATGTGGAGATCATCCGTTCACCCACACCGCGTCTCACAAAGACACGGCGGTTGGAACCAAAAATCTCAAATTTGGACTCCAGACTAAAGGACACATTTCCACCGGTCAAATGTCCATTGCTCATGTTTCTTGGCCCAAGCAAGTATTTTCTTCTTATTGGTGTCATTTAGTAGTGGTTTCTTTGCAGCAATTTGACCATGAAGGCCTGATTCACTCAGTCTCCTCTGAACAGTTGATGTTGAGATGTGTCTGTTACTTGAACTCTGTGAAGCATTTATTTGGGCTGAGGCTGGTAACTCTAATGAACTTGTCCTCTGCAGCAGAGGTAACTCTGGGTCTTCCATTCCTGTAGTGGGCCTCATAAGAGCCAGTTTCATCATAGCGCTTGATGGTTTTTGCAACTGCACTTGAAGAAACTTTCAAAGTTCTTGAAATGTTCTGTATTGACTGACCTTCATGTCTAAAAGTAATGATGGACTGTCAATTCTCTTTGCTTATTTGAGCTGTTTTTGCCATAATATGGACTTGGTATTTTACCAAACAGGGCTATCTTCTGTATACCCCCTTACCTTATTGGGGGACGTTAAACGGGTGTCCTGACTCTCTGAGGTCATTAAAGATCCCATGGCACTAATCGTAAGAGTAGGGGTGTTAACACCAATCTAGCCCTCAAACCATCACGGTCACCTAATAATCCCCAGTTTACAATTGGCTCATTCATCCCCCTCCAACTATTCCCCAGGTCGTTGCTGTAAATGAGAACGTGTTCTCAGTCAACTAACCTGGTAAAATAACGGATAAATAAAAAAATTGCACCAATTAACTTTTAAGAAGGCGCACCTGTTGATTGAAATGCATTCCAGGTGACTACTTCATGAAGCTAGTTGAGAGAATGCCAAGAGTGTGCAAAGCTGTCATCAAGGAAAAGGGCGGCTATTTGAAGAATCTCAAATATAAAATATATTTTGATTTGTTTAACACTTTTTTGGTTACTACATGATTCCATATGTGTTATTTAATAGTTGTGATGTCTTCACTATTATTCTACAATGTAAAAAATTGTACAAATAAAGAAAAACCTTTGAATGAGTAGGTGTGTCCAAACTTAGTAGTGTATATATATAAAAAAGAATGGAATTGTGAAATAATTACTGTAGAGACAAACCTAGGTTAATTTTAGTAAAGGTTGTCTTCTTGGAACAGAAAAACACAAGCAGATGTCATGAAATAGAGAGAGAAAGAGAAAGGGAGATAGAAGGATACAAGATGAGAGAGGGAGATAGAAGGATACACGGGGAGAGAGGGAGATAGATGGATACTTCGAGAGAGAGGGAGATATATGGATACATGAAGAGAGGGAGATATATGGATACATGAAGAGGGGAGATATATGGATACATGAAGAGAGGGAGATATATGGATACATGAAGAGAGGGAGATAGATGGATACATGAAGAGAGAGGGAGATAGATGGATACATGAAGAGAGAGGGAGATAGATGGATACATGAAGAGAGAGGGAGATAGACGGATACATGAAGAGAGAGGGAGATAGACGGATACATGAAGAGAGAGGGAGATAGATGGATACATGAAGAGAGAGGGAGATAGATGAATACATGAAGAGAGAGGGAGATAGATGGATACATGAAGAGAGGGAAATAGATGGATACATGAAGAGAGAGGGAGATAGATGGATACATGAAGAGAGAGGGAGATAGATGGATACATGAAGAGAGGGAGATAGATGGATACATGAAGAGAGAGGGAGATGGATGGATACATGGAGAGAGGGAGATATATGGATACATGAATAGAGGGAGATATATGGATACATGAAGAGAGAGGGAGATATATGGATACATGAAGAGAGAGGGAGATAGATGGATACATGAAGAGAGAGGGTGATATATGGATACATGAAGAGAGAGGGAGATAGATGGACACATGAAGAGAGGGAGATATATGGATACATGAAGAGAGGGAGATAGATGGATACATGAAGAGAGAGGGAGATATATGGATACATGAAGAGAGAGAGAGATAGATGGATACATGAAGAGAGAGAGATAGATGGATACATGAAGAGAGAGGGAGATAGATGGATACATGAAGAGAGAGGGAGATAGATGGATACATGAAGAGAGAGGGAGATAGATGGATACATGAAGAGAGAGGGAGATAGATGGATACATGAAGAGAGAGGGAGATAGATGGATACATGAAGAGAGAGGGAGATAGATGGATACATGGAGAGAGAGGGAGAAATATGGATACATGGGGAGAGAGGGAGAATGCAATGACAGAAGAGAGGGAGGGAGAGAACAAGAGAGAGAGAGAAGGAAGTACAGAGAGACAGAGATGGAGTGATACGTAGCATTTCAATAGCTGCACAGTTTCAGCAGCCCTTGATAAAAGCATCAGCCTCCTTATGAAGCTTCTCTACCCTACATTAGGACCAGGAAGATGGACACATACAATTGGATTTGGAGAGTAGGCACAATGCATTTCAATCTGCGTCAGCGCTAACCTTGTAAATAGAAAACATATTGAACTGATAGTGAAAGGAAAAACAGCCAGTAGAGGACTAAGAGGAGATTGACAGAAAAATGGAAACAGGGGGAAGAGGAGATAAGGAGAGAGAGAGTGGAGGAGAGAGAGAGAGAGACAGAGAGAGAAAGACAGAGAGAGAGAGAGAGAGAGAAAGACAGAGAGAGAGAGAGAGAGAGAGAGAGAGAGACAGAGAGAGAGAGAGAGAGAGAGGGAAGAGGAGATAAGGAGAGAGAGAGTGGGTGAGAAAGAGAGAGAGAGAGAGAGAGAGAGAGAGAGAGAAAGACAGAGAGAGAGAGAGAGAGAGAGAGAAAGACAGAGAGAGAGAGAGAGAGAGAGAGAGACAGAGAGACAGAGAGACAGATAGACAGAGAGACAGAGAGCGAGAGAGAGAGAGACAGAGAGACAGATAGACAGAGAGAGAGAGAGAGTGGGTGAGAAAGAGAGAGAGAGACAGAGAGAGAGAGGGAGAGAGAGAGAGAGAGAGGAGGGTAGACAGGAGAGCATGAAGAGGGGAGAGAGAATATGGAGGTTTACAAATGGTTCAATGTTATCTAATTAGGGAAAGAAAAAGAGAGAAAAGAGGGGATTGAATAGTAGCAATAACAATGTAGTCTTTATTTATCTTTAAACGGTACTCCTAGAACCTTTCAAAGCTACCATCCCTGAGCAGACGAAAAACAAAATGTTCCCAGACAAAAAGAGAAAAGGAAGAAAGATGATGTACCAAGAAACATGCTTTTTGAAAACTTGACTGTTGACA
This sequence comes from Salvelinus namaycush, assembly GCF_016432855.1. Lineage (NCBI taxonomy): Eukaryota > Metazoa > Chordata > Actinopteri > Salmoniformes > Salmonidae > Salvelinus > Salvelinus namaycush. The sequence goes on from NC_052310.1 coordinate 7,629,774, forward strand.
TGCAAAACATTTTGGGACAGTGGAATAAGAAAGAAAAAAATACATATACACTTGAAGTTGGAAGTTTACATACACCTTAGCCAAATACATTTAAACTCCGTTTTCACAATTCCTGACATTTAATCCAAGTAAAAAATGTCTTAGGTCAGTTAGGATCACCACTTTATTTTCAGAATGTGAAATGTCAGAATAATAGTAGAGAGAATGATTTATTTCAGCTTTTATTTCTTTCATCACATTCCCAGTGGGTCAGAAGATTACATACACTCAATTAGTATTTGGTATCATTGCCTTTAAATTGTTTAACTTGGGTCAAATGTTTCGGGTAGCCTTCCACAAGCTTCCCACAATAAGTTGGGTGAATTTTGGCCCATTCCTCCTGACAGAGCTGGTGTAACTGAGTCAGGTTTGTAGGCCTCCTTGCTCGCACACGCTTTTTCAGTTCTGCCCACACATTTTCTATAGGACTGAGGTCAAGGCTTTGTGATGACCACTCCAATACCTTGACTTTGTTGTCCTTAAGCCATTTGCCACAACTTTGGAAGTATGCTTGGGGTCATTGTCCATTTGGAAGACCCATTTGTGACCAACTTTAACTTCCTGACTGATGTCTTGAGATATTGCTTCAATGTATCTAGAAAATTGTCCAGCCTCATGATGCCATCTATTTTGTGAAGTGCACTAGTCCCTCCTGCAGCAAAGCACCCTCACAACATGATGCTGCCACCCTCGTGCTTCACCTTTGGGATGAGGTTCTTCGGCTTGCAAGCATCACCCTTTTTCCTCCAAACATAACGATGGTCATTATGGCCAAACAGTTCTATTTATGTTTCATCAGACCAGAGGACATTTCTCCAAAAAGTACGATCTTTGTCCCCATGTGCAGTTGCAAACCATAGTCTGGCTTTTTTATGGCGGTTTTGGAGCAGTGGCTTCTTCCTTGCTGAGCGACCTTTCAGGATATGTCGATATAGGACTCGTTGTACTGTGGATATAGATACTTTTGTACCTGTTTCCTCCAGCATCTTCACAAGGTCCTTTGCTGTTGTTCTGGGATTGATTTGCACTTTTCGCACCGAAGTACGCTCTAGGAGACATAACGCGTCTCCTTCCTGAGCGGTATGCCGGCTGCGTGGTCCCATGGTGTTTATACTTACGTACTGTTGTTAGTACAGATGAACGTGGTACCTTCAGGCGTTTGGAAATTGCTCCTAAGGATGAACCAAACTTGTGGAGGTCTACAATTCTTTATCTGAGGTCTTGGCTGATTTCTTTTGATTTTCCTGTGATGTCAAGCAAAGAGGCACTGAGTTTTAAAGTAGGCCTTGAAATACATCCACAGGTACACCTCAAATTGACTCAAATGATGTCAATTAACCTACCAGAAGCTTCTAAAGCAATGACATAATTTTCTGGAATTTTCCAAGCTGTTTAAAGGCACAGTCAACTTAGTGTATGTAAACTTCTGACCCACTGGAATTGTGATACAGTGAATTATAAGTGAAATAATCTGTCTGTATACAATTGTTGGAAAAATTACTTGTGTCATGCACAAAGTAGATGTCGCAACCGACTCGCCAAAACTATAGTTTGTTAACAAGAAATTTGTGGAGTGGTTAAAAAATGAGATTTAATGACTCCAACCTAAGTGTATGTAAACTTCCGACTTCAACTATATAGTTTTTGAGTGGATTTTTCCATTAATAACCTGCTGGCAGTGGGTTCATCCCTGAAGTGAGTCCCTACAGCTCCCATATAACCATGTCGGGTGCATCATAACTACGGGACTCCATATTTACGCTGGGCCCACGGTACCTCTGCGGTATCTATGGGAGTATATGAACGGTATGGGCCCGCGGTACCTCTGCTGTATCTATGGGAGTATATGAACGGTATGGGCCCGCGGTACCTCTGCGGTATCTATGGGAGTATATGAATGGTATGGGCCCACGGTACCTCTGCGGTATCTATGGGAGTATATGAACGGTATGGGCCCGCGGTACCTCTGCGGTATCTATGGGAGTATATGAACGGTATGGGCCCGCGGTACCTCTGCTGTATCTATGGGAGTATATGAACGGTATGGGCCCGCGGTACCTCTGCGGTATCTATGGGAGTATATGAACGGTATGGGGCCGCGGTATCTCTGCGGTATCTATGGGAGTATATGAACGGTATGGGCCCGCGGTACCTCTGCGGTATCTATGGGAGTATATGAACGGTATGGGCCCGCGGTACCTCTGCGGTATCTATGGGAGTATATGAACGGTATGGGCCCGCGGTACCTCTGCGGTATCTATGGGAGTATATGAACGGTATGGGCCCGCGGTACCTCTGCGGTATCTATGGGAGTATATGAACGGTATGGGCTCGCGGTACCTCTGCGGTATCTATGGGAGTATATGAACGATATGGGCCCGCGGTACCTCTGCGGTATCTATGGGAGTATATGAACGGTATGGGCCCGCGGTACCTCTGCGGTATCTATGGAAGTATATGAACGGTATGGGCCCACGGTCTCTCTGCAGTATCTATGGGAGTATATGAACGGTATGGGCCCGCGGTACCTCTGCGGTATCTATGGGAGTATATGAACGGTATGGGCCCGCGGTATCTAGGGCCAAGGTGTAAGGTGACCTTACCCTGATTTCTTATGGCACTCAGTCAAGACCATTGATATCTGTTCAAACGTGTGAGAGGAGACTGTTTAGGAATATCCTTACTTAAGAAAGAAAAGAGAGAGAAACTTAGTCATTCTCACCAGCTGATGAATACAGGTGGAGCAATGTGGACAAAATGTATCGAAGATAAAGACAGGTCTAAAAACAACATAAATCAAATCAAATTTCATTTGTCACATGCGCCGAATACAATAGGTACCTTACCGTGAAATGCTTACTGACACCCCTTAACCAACAATGCAGTTCAAGAAATAGACTTAAGAATATATTTACTAAAGTAAAAAAAAATCTAATCAATCAATAGGTAACACAAGACATTTACATAACAATAATGAGGCTATATACAGGAGGTACCAAGTCAATGTGGGGGTACAGGTTAATCTAGCTAATTTCAATGTAAATAGTCCGGGTGGCCATTTGATTAGTTTAGTTGTATAGCCTGCTAGACCTCGCAGTAATACGTTCCATCAATAACCAAATCCCTCTCTCTCCTTTGACAAGAAAGTGAAGAATACCGTAATATCACAGCATCTAATTGTCATCTGAATATGCGTTATTTTCGACAGACTCAACGGCAGAGAAAAACTAACAAGTTAATTAGGTGGCAAGGTTGTCTGTCATTATTATTTCCTGTTATAATAGGGCCATTTTAAATCCCAGCTGCCTCAGTATCAGTGTCAGTATACTCCTGAGTTTAAAACAACAAAATAACATTTTCCTTCCCCGTTAGAAGAACAGAGACATTGAGAATATGAGGGAAAAACGTCAAAATTAACTATAGCCATTGAGTTCTACCGTGCAAATATACCGTGCATTATAGAGAATAAAATGCACGCTCAAGAATGCCATTCAAGCCATTCAGAAAGGAGTAAGCAACAATGCCATTGGTTAAATTAAGCAATAAGGCATGAGGGGGTGTGGTATATGGCCAATATACCACGGTTAAGGGCTGTTCCTGGCACAACACAACGCGGAGTGCCTGTATACAGTGCTTAGCCGTGGTATATTGGCCATATATCACAAACCCCAAGGTGCCTTATTGCTATTATAAACTGGTTATCAATGTAATTAGAGCATTAAAAATAAATGTTTGGTCATACCCGTGGTATACGGTCTGATACGGCTGTCAGCAAATCAGCATTCAGGGCTCGAACAACCCAGTTTATAATAAGGATTACAAACTGGGTGATCGAGCGCTGAATGACCTAATTACATTGGTAACCAGTTTATAATAGCAATAAGGCACCTCGGGGGTTTGTGATATATGGCCAATATACCACGGCTAAGCACACTCCGCGTTGCGTTGTGCAAGGAACAGCCCTTAACCGTGGTATATTGGCCATAATCCACACCCCCTCATGACTTACTGTTTAATTATTCAATGATGTTCTCTATCACAGGATCTGTAAATAACCTTGTCTCAACCAGACTAAGTCAACCAGTCCACAATCACATGAACCATTGTACTGTACAATAACAGGTTTCTATGTGAATCTACATGTCGGTTACTCTCTACTACTGTACCTCACTGTGCTGTAACTGCACTAGCCACTAGCGTGTCTCTGCATGGTTTTCATGTACACGGTTTCCGTGTGGGTCTCTCTGCAGCTTTCTCTACTTAGGTCCCATCCATCAGACAGTATGACAGCAGGCCTGAGGTCCACCCTTATATATCTGTCAGGAGGTGAAAGATGGATGGCCGTCCTGTTCTCCCGCTGCTGTCCTCCTCTTCCCCTCCTCCCTACCTCCCTCTCTCTTGTCCTCCTGTCCCCCTGCTTCCTACCTCCCTCGCTACTGATCTCCTCTCCTCCTGCCTCCAAATGCCCTCGTTCCATTCCTCCTCTCTCCTGTTCTAACCCTTCCTCTCTCCTGTTCCAACCCTTCCTCTCTCCTCTCTCCTGTTCCAACCCGTTCTCTCTCCTCTCTCCTGTTCCAACCCTTTCTCTCGCCTTTCTCCTGTTCCAACCCTTAGACTTCCCTCTTCCAACCCTTTTTCTCTCCTCTCTCCTGTTCCAACCCTTTCTCTCGCCTTTCTCCTGTTCCAACCCTTAGACTTCCCTCTTCCAACCCTTTTTCTCTCCTCTCTCCTGTTCTAACCCTTCCTTTCTCCTGTTCTAACCCTTCCTCTCTCCTGTTCCAACCCGTTCTCTCTCCTCTCTCCTGTTCCAACCCTTTCTCTCGCCTTTCTCCTGTTCCAACCCTTAGACTTCCCTCTTCCAACCCTTTTTCTCTCCTCTCTCCTTTTCCAAGCTTTCCTCTCCCCTGTTCCAACCCTTTCTCTCTCTCCTCTCTCCTGTTCTAACCCTTCCTCTCTCCACTCTCCTGTTCTAACCCTTCCTCTCTCCTCTCTCCTGTTCCAACCCGTTCTCTCTCCTCTCTCCTGTTCCAACCCTTTCTCTCGCCTTTCTCCTGTTCCAACCCTTAGACTTCCCTCTTCCAACCCTTTTTCTCTCCTCTCTCCTTTTCCAAGCTTTCCTCTCCCCTGTTCCAACCCTTTCTCTCTCTCCTCTCTTCTGTTCCAACCCTTCCTCTCTCCTCGCTCATGTTCCAACCCTTCCACTCTCCTGTTCCAACCCTTCCACTCTCTTCTCTCCTGTTCAAACCCTTCCTCTCCCCTGTTCCAACCCTTTATCTCTCTACTCTCCTGTTGCAACCCTTCCTCTCTCCACTCTCCTGTTCCAACCCTTTTTCTCTACCCTCTCCTGTTCCAACACTTCCTCTCCCTTGTTCCACCCCTTTCTCTCTCCTCTCTCCTTTTCCAAGCCTTTCTCTCTCATCTCTCCTGTTCCAACCCTTTCTCTCTCCTCTCTCCTCTTTCAATCCTTTCTCTTGCCTTTCTCCTGTTCCAACCCTTCCTCGCCCCTGTTCCAACTCCTTCTCTCTCCTCTTTCCTGTTCCAACCCTTTCTCTCTCCACTCTCCAGTTCCAACCCTTTCTCTCTCCTCTCTCCTGTTCCAACACTTCCACTCTCCTGTTCCAACCCTTTCTCTCTCCTCTCTCCTGTTTCAACCCTTTCTCTCGCCTTTCTCCTGTTCCAACTCTTCCTCTCCCCTGTTCCAACTCCTTCTCTCTCCTATTTCCTGTACCAACCCTTTCTCTCTCCACTCTCCAGTTCCAACCCTTTCTCTCGCCTATCTCCTGTTCCAACCCTTCCTCTCCCCTGTTCCAACCCCTTCTCTCTCCTCTTTCCTGTACCAACCCTTTCTCTCTCCACTCTCCTGTTCCAACCCTTTCTCTCTCCTCTTTCCTGTTCCAACCCTTTCTCTCTCCTCTTTCCTGTTCCAACCCTTCCACTCTCCTGTTCCAACCCTTTATCTTTCCTATCTCCTGTTCCAACCCTACCTCTCTCCTTTTTCCTGTTCCAACCCTTCCACTCTCCTGTTCCAACCATTCCTCTCTCCTGTTCCAACCATTCCTCTCTCCTCTCTCCTGTTCCAACCCTTCCTCTCTCCTGTTCCAACTCTTTCTCTCTCCACTCTCCTGTTCCAACCCTTCCTCTCTCCTCTCTCCTGTTCCAACTCTTTCTCTCTCCTCTCTCCTGTTCCAACTCTTTCTCTCTCCACTCTCCTGTTCCAACCCTTCCTCTCTCCTCTCTCCTGTTCCAACTCTTTCTCTCTCCTCTCTCCTGTTCCAACCCTTCCTAACTCCTGTTCCAATCATTCCTTGGTTCTCTCTCCTGTTATTCTACCAGTTAACAGTACACAATGATGCTATAGTGTTGGTTGGTTGCCTGTTGGCCACATAATAATCTCCCTCGAAACCACCATGTCTCTCATTAATAACCATGGTAATTACTTTACACCAACATCAGTGTGCCAGCCTGCCCTGGTCCCTGTCCATCCCGGTCAAATCTCTGTCATCCTCGTTTACGCCTCTCCCACTTTACATCTGTCAGTATGTGGAGGAATATACAGCATGATGCTGCTCCATGAATCCTTTCATCCTCTCTGTCTGTAAATAACAAGGTATCCCAGTTTCACTTCAAAGTTTGACGTTTGTCCACATTTTTCCAAACGTCTATGGGTGAAGTCAAGGTAAACGTTGGTTTTAGAAGTTTAAGTTGAGACACTGTTAGCTGACTCCACCAAAGTGAAACCAAAAATACTAATGTCCGGCCGGGGGGTTTCACATCATCTTTAAGGGTTAAGGTGTGGGATAGGGTGAAGTTTAGGAATTAATTCTGAGTGGTTAAGTTAAGGACTAAAGTTTGGGAAAGGCTTAAAACAGAAAAACGATTGCTTACAACTGGGATGGAACAAGCAACCATCAGCACCAGAGAACAGCTTTTACGCCAATCCACCATCAGCGTCCACAACGACCTAGCAAGCCGTCAGCCTACTTGAAGCTAATAGCGCTCACCGTTTACCCTAGCTAGTTCCGAAGGTAATTCTAGACTTTATTGGGACCTGGATGGACGTCTAACTTTGACTTCAAACTAGAGCGATCTCCCTGCTGTCAACCACCAACAAACTACAACACTGCCATGTCTCTCTAACACAGCCTGCCAAGTTACTGTCTGTGTCCTGATGCTATACAGCTACTGTGTGTGTGTGTGTGGGTGGGTGGGGGGGGGGCTACCAGTGACTGCTCCTCTCTAATTAGTGCTTGGCTTAGAGTAGTTCCAGGGAGGGTGATAACCTTGCTAGAGAAAGTAATGACTCTTCATCAGCGACAGGACTCTACCATTCACTTAATTGTCCTCCAAGTGAAGTTAGTCAAAATACATGGCAGTGTTTTGTTTATATCTATTCCACATATTATTGTAACTGGTTGCATCAGACCCCAGTTGTTGTTCAATGTATTTGTAAAAGATACTATACAAATCACGTTTGATGTGATGTGATTATTGTAGATGCAGAAGATAAGCTTGGTGAGTTAACTGTATTCAAAAACTGTCTCAGTAGGAGTTCTGATCAAGAATCAGTTCCCCCTTGTCCATATAGTCTAATCTTACTCATTATGATCTTAGAACTGGTCCTGTATCAGCACTCCTACTCTGAGACTCTTACTGGAAAAGGATATGGATGTTTGTGAGCTGAACAAGTGAGTTATGCGAGACATAAAACTAGCGTGACATAAAACTAATGTAGACTCCAGCTCCCATCCATCTAAAACGAAGAGACCACTAAGACTGTTACCTGGATATATCATGACTGGGTATTGGGCAGGATATGCTCCATATTATGTCTATCTCTGAGAAGCTGCCCAGGAAAGGGCTGAAAATAGCCCATATTAATATATGTAGCCTTGGAAATAAGGTTCATGAAATCAATAACTTGCTAACATCCGATAACATTCATATATTAGCCATTTCTGAGACTCACTTAGAGAATTCATTTGATGATACATTAGTAGCAATACAAGGATATAACACTTATAGAAGAGACAGACATGCTTATGGGGAGGTGTTGCTATATACAGTATATTTAGAGCCATATCCCTGTAATGATTGCAGTGCTGTGGTTGCAGGTTCACTTGGCACATCTAAAGCATTTTCTTTTGGGGTGTTGCTATAGGCCACCAAGTGCTAACAGTCAGTATCTAAATAAAATGTCTTAAATGCTTGATAGTTGATGTGATGTAAATAGAGAGGTCTACTTTCTTGGGGACCTGAATGATGACTGGTTTTCATCAAGCTGTCTGCTCAAGAGGAAGCTTCTCACTGTACCCAGTGCCTGTAATGTGGTTCAGGTTATTAATCAACCTACCAGGGTGTTTACAAACACTACAGGAACAAGATCATCCACATGTAACCATCACATTTTTACTAATACTGTTTAACTTTGTTCTAAAGCTGTATCTGTACCCATTGCTCACAATACAGTGGTTATATCCAGGAAAGCCAAAGTTCTAAAAGCTGGGCCTAAAATAGTGTATAAGAGATTATACAAAATATGTTGCTGTTACTATTATGTGGATGATGTTAAAATATTTGTTGGTCTGATGTGATTAATAAGGAGCATCCAGACGCTGCACTTGATACATTTATGAAATTGCATCTTCTAATTATTGATAAATGTGCACCTTTTAAGAAACTGACTGTTAGAACTGTTAAGGCTCCATGGATTGATGAGGAATTGAAAAACTGTATGGTTGAAAGAGATGGGGAAAAGGAGTGGCTAATAAGTCTGGCTGCACATCTGACTGGCTGACTTACTGCAAATTGAGAAATTATGTAACTAAACTCAACAAAAAGAACAAGAAACTGGCTTATGAAGCCAAGATCAATGATACAAAGAATGATGGAAAAAAATGTTGGTGTATTTAAATGAAATTATGGGCAGAAAGACATTCATCGAATCAGATGGCTTATTCATCACAAAACCATTTGATGTTGCCAATTATTTTAATGATTAATTCATTGGCAAAGTGGGCAAACTTAGGCAGAAAATGCCAACAACGAAACACTGAGACATCGTATTCATGCATAAGAAAACTAAAAATGAAAGAAAAGCATTGTAAGTTAGAATTTTGTAAAGTTAGTGTGGGAGAGGTAGAAAATGTATTGTTATGGACCTCCTAGCATTGATAACTTAGATGGAAAGCTACTGAGGATGGTAGCTGACTCTATAGCCACTCCTATCTGTCATATCTTAAATCTGAGCCTCGAGGAAAGTGTTTGTCCTCAGGCCTGGAGGGAAGCCAAAGCCATTCCTCTCCTCTCTCCTTTTCCAACCCTTCCTCTCCCTTGTTCCAACCCTTTCTCTCTCCTCTCTCCTGTTCCAACCCTTTCTCCTGCTCCAACCCTTTCTCTCTCCTCTCTCCTGTTCCAACCCTTCCTCTCTCCTCTCTCCTGTTCCAACACTTCCTCTCCCCTGTTCCATCCCTTTCTTTCCCCTCTTCCAACCCTTTCTCTCTCCACTCTCCAGTTCTAACTCATTCTCTCTCCACTCTCCTGTTCCAACCATTTCTCTCTCCACTCTCCTGTTCCAACCCTTTCTCTCTCCACTCTCCTGTTCCAACCCTTCCTCTCTCCTCTCTCCTGTTCCAACACTTCCTCTCCCCTGTTCCATCCCTTTCTTTCCCCTCTTCCAACCCTTTCTCTCTCCACTCTCCAGTTCCAACTCATTCTCTCTCCACTCTTCTGTTCCAACCCTTCCTCTATCCACTCTCCTGTTCCAACCCTTCCTCTCTCCTATCTCCTGTTCCAGTGGCCTTTACTGGTTCTAACAGCAGACCTATCAGCTTGCTGCCAGCTCTTAGCAAACTGTTGGAAAAATTTGTGTTTGACCAAATACAATGCTATTTCTCTGTAAACAAATTGACAACAGACTGTCACCATGCTTATAGAGAAGGGCACTCAACATGGACTGCACTGACACAAATTACTGATAATTGTTTGAAAGAAATTGATAATAATACGATTTTCAGAGCTGTACTCTTAGATTACAGTGTAGCCTTTGATATTACTGACTATAACCTGTTCTTGAGAAAACATATAATGTATGTCTTTCAACCTCTACCATATCGTAGATTAAGAGATATCTATCTAATATAACTTTTCTTTAACCTGTTTGGGCTGCAGGGGCAGTATTGAGTAGCCGGATAAAAGGTGCCCATTTCAAACGGCCTGGTACTCAATTCTTGCTCGTACAATATGCATATTATTATTACTATTGGATAGAAAACACTCTCTAGTTTCTAAAACCGTTTGAATTATATCTGTGAGTAAAACAGAACTCCTTTTGCAGCAAACTTCCTGACAGGAAGTGGAAAATCTGAAATCGATGCTCTCTTCTAGGGCCTGCCTATTAAAGTCATTGATATTTATTCGTTTAGATGCACTTCATACGTCTTCCACTAGATGTCGACAAGCAGTGAGAGAAGAAATGGAGTGTGTAACTTGATCTGGGCTCGAATAATTGCTCTTTGTATGACGTGTCACCAGTTTCCTGTTTTCTGGAGAGCGCGTCAAGGGACCTGGATTTGCCTTCTGATAAGCTGTCGTTATGGACGACTAATATCTCCGGCTTTGATTTTATTTGATACATGTGACAATATCATCGTAAAGTATGTTTTTTCAATATAGTTTAATCAGATTATTGAAATTTTTTCGGGAGTTTTGCCGTGTTCCGTTCTCTTCCGTTTGTTGACGATGGAGAGATTCGCGCCACTTGGCAAGTGTGCTTGCTAAATCGAGAGGGAAAAAGGCCGTTCTAAATCCAAACAACGATTGTTCCCGACAAAGGACCCCTTGTACAACATTCTGATGAAAGATCAGCAAAAGTAGGACCCATTTTATGATGCTATTTCATATATCTGTCGAACATGTTGTGCTAGTCGTTTGCGCCCAGCTTTTGGGTACTCTCTCGCTATACCTAAGCTGGATGTCGTAATGAAGTTATTTTTAGAATTCTAACACGGCGATTGCATTAAGAACTAGTGTATCTATCATTTCCTATACAACATGTATTTTTTAGTTATGTTTATGAATAGTTATTTGGTCAGAATATGTGTGTCAGAAAAAGTGTCAGAAAAATATCCGGACGTTGTGGGAAAAAGATGCTACGTTAGCACAATGTATAACCACTGATTTCAGCTCTAAATATGCACATTTTCGAACAAAACATAAGTGTATGTATAACCTGATGTTATAGGACTGTCATCTGATGAAGCTTATCAAGGTTAGTCAAAAATTATATATCTTTTGCTGGTTTGTTACGATCGCTAACTTTTGCTACTGGGGAATGGCTTGTGTTTCTGGCTATTGTGGTAAGCTAATATAACGCTATATTGTGTTTTCGCTGTAAAACACTTAAGAAATCGGAAATATTGGCTGGATTCACAAGATGCTTGTCTTTCATTTGCTGTACACTATGTATTTTTCAGAAATGTTTTATGATGAGTATTTAGGTATTTGACGTTGGTGTCTGTAATTATTCTGGCTGCTTTCGGTGCAATTTCTGATTGTAGCTGCAATGTAAACTATGATTTATACCTTAAATATGCACATTTTTCGAACAAAACATAGATTTATTGAATAACATGTTATAAGACTGTCATCTGATGAAGTTGTTTGTTGGTTAGTTTGGTTGGTTCTTGGTTAGTTAGGTTGGCTTTGTGCATGCTACCTGTGCTGTGAAAAATGTCTGTCCTTTTTTGTATTTGGTGGTGAGCTAACATAAATATACGTGCTGTTTTCGCTGTAAAACATTTTAAAAATCGGACATGTTGGCTGGATTCACAAGATGTGTACATTTCATTTGCTGTATTGGACTTGTTAATGTGTGAAAGTTAAATATTTCAAAAAAATATATTTTGAATTTTGACAACCCTGGAAACCAGCTGCTAGAGCGCGATGAGGCAAGGACATCTCGGCCAGCCAAACCCTTCACTAACCTGGACGACGCTGGGCCTCATGGGTCTCCCGGGTGCGGCCGGCTGTGACAGCCCTGAATCGAACCCGAATCTGTAGTGACGCCTCTTGAACTGCGATGCAGTGCCTTACACCGCTGCGCCACTCGGGAGGCCTAGGCTCTCCACTCTTTTCTATTTTTACCAATGACCTGCCACTGGCGTTAAACAAAGCCTGTGAGTCCATGTATGCTTATAATTCAACCATATACGTGTCAGCAACCACAGCTAATGAAGTTACTGAAACCCTTAACAAGGAGATGCAGTTTGTTATGGAATGAGTGGTAGGTAATAAACCGGTCCTGAACATCTCTAAATCTAAGAACATTGTATATGGTACAAATCACTCCCTAAGCCCCAGACCTCAGTTTAATATGGTAATGAATGGTGTGGCTGTTCAACAAGTTGAGGAGACTAAATTACTTGGTGTTACCTTAGATTGTAAACTGTCATGGTAAAAATATATAGATTCCATGGTTCTAAAGATGAGGAGGGGTCTGTCCATAATACAATTCAATAAAGCATACAGTATTATATAGAGCCATTATTAAATTGAACTCCCTTCTATCTCATATTGCTCAAATGAAGCCTGGTAAACAAGATAACGCAACACTTCACAGCACTACGCCTGTCCCTATTTGACCTAGATATTTTGTGTGTATTTATTGATATGTTGGCTACAAGTGCCGTTTTTTAAAATGTTACATTTATGTAGTTCTGTCCTTGAATTGTTCTTGTTTATTAATGTTCTATATTTTGTCCTGTTTCATGTTTTGCGTGGAACCCAGGAAGAGTAGCTGCTGCTTTCGCTACAGTTAATGGAGATCCTAATAAAATACCAAATAGAAAAGTTTGAGAAATGATTATACGTTGACTGAAACTTAAACAAAGTGACACATTTAGCATATACATCGCACATTAACACTGCAGAGCATATGGATTCTTGAGAAACGCTGTATGTGCAAGATCTGCTTTGGGGTTTTGGCTATTTTCCTCTATTCAATTGACTTCTAATGAATGGAAATGGTTTCTAACTAACATTGTCTCCATACTTCTATGAAAATGAATTTGGGTTCTACAAAATGTCCACTATTTTTCCTTCCACAGTGACTATGATCATAAGATCTGTTGTCTGAGCCAAGATGGAGCGGGCCTTGTGTTTCACAGCCAGATCAAATGTTTTTAGAACCTGCCTGCAATTAAATATTAACATTCTCAGAACAGGCAACATTTTCACTTCTTTTCTCATCTCAGGATATTTAAAAGTTTTACCTGTCAGGAAATGTATTGCTTCCATCCCAGAACCAATGGGAAACCAAAAACATACGTTCCCAGAACCAATGGGAAACCAAAAACATACGTTCCCACAACTTTCAAGGAACCAAATTGTCACGCTGGTCGTAAAGATGAGACCAAGGCGCAGCGTGCATAGAGTTCCACATACTTCTAATAAAGAGAAACTCAATTGAGCAAAAACAATAAAGAACAACGAACGAAACGTGGAGCTATACGAATAGTGCAGACAGGCAACTAAACATAGAACAAGATCCTGTCACGCCCTGACCTTAGTTATTTTTATGTCTCTATTTTGGTTTGGTCAGGGCGTGAGTTGGGGTGGGCATTCTATGTTTTTTGTTCTATGTTTTCAAGTTCTATGTGTTTGGCCTGGTATGGTTCCCAATCAGAGGCAGCTGTCTATCGTTGTCTCTGATTGAGAACCATACTTAGGTAGCCTTTTCCCACCTGTGGTTTGTGGGTAGTTGTTTTCTGTTTAGTGTTTATCACCTTTCAGGACTGTTTCGGTTTTTCCCTTTGTTATTTTTGTATTTAGTGTTCAGTGTCAATAAACAAACATGAACACGTACGACGCTGCGCTTTGGTCCTCACCTTCTTCCACCAACAGCCGTTACAGATCACACAAACACAAGAGGGAAAGGCTGCCTAAATATGATCCCCAATCAGAGACAACGATAAACAGCTGTCTCTGATTGGGAACCATATCAGGCCAACAGAGACATACAATACACCTAGATGACAACACCCCTAGACATACAAAAACCCTGGACATACAAACTAGTGTACCCACCCTAGTCACACCCTGACCTAACCAAAATACACTGCTCAAAAAAATAAAGGGAACACTTAAACAACACAATGTAACTCCAAGTCAATCACACTTCTGTGAAATCAAACTGTCCACTTAGGAAGCAACACTGATTGACAATAAATGTCACATGCTGTTGTGCAAATGGAATAGACAAAAGGTGGAAATTATAGGCAATTAGCAAGACACCCCCAATAAAGGAGTGATTCTGCAGGTGGTGACCACAGACCACTTCTCGTTCCTATGCTTCCTGGCTGATGTTTTGGTCACTTTTGAATGCTGGCGGTGCTCTCACTCTAGTGGTAGCATGAGACAGAGTCTACAACCCACACAAGTGGCTCAGGTAGTGCAGCTCATCCAGGATGGCAGATCAATGCGAGCTGTGGAAAGAAGGTTTGCTGTGTCTGTCAGCGTAGTGTCCAGAGCATGGAGGCGCTACCAGGAGACAGGCCAGTACATCAGGAGACGTGGAGGAGGCCGTAGGAGGGCAACAACCCAGCAGCAGGACCGCTACCTCCACCTTTGTGCAAGGAGGAGCACTGCCAGAGCCCTGCAAAATGACCTCCAGCAGGCCACAAATGTGCATGTGTCAGCATATGGTCTCACAAGGGCTCTGAGGATCTCATCTCGGTACCTAATGGCAGTCAGGCTACCTCTGGCGAGCACATGGAGGGCTGTGCGGCCCCACAAAGAAATGCCACCCCACACCATGACTGACCCACCGCCAAACCGGTCATGCTGGTGTAACGGTCGTCGAAGTCGTTCTCCTCCTCAGACGAGGAGGAGCATGGATCGGACCAACACGCAGCGAGGTATGTAGACATAATGATTTATTAACAAGACGAAACACTATGAACACTTGAACAAACTACAAAACAATAAACGAAGTCAACAGACCTGAACAAACGAACTTACATAATCACACGAAGAACGCACGAACAGGAACAGACTACAAACACGAACGAAAACGAAACAGTCCCGTGTGGTGCGACATACACAGACACGGAAGACAATCACCCACAAACAAACAGTGAGAACAGCCTACCTTAATATGGTTCTCAATCAGAGGAAACGTCAAACACCTGCCTCTAATTGAGAACCATATCAGGCAACACATAAACCCAACATAGAAACACAACACATAGAATGCCCACCACAACTCACGCCCTGACCAACTAAACACATACAAAAACAACAGAAAACAGGTCAGGAACGTGACAGCTGGAGGATGTTGCAGGCAGCAGAACGTTCTCCACGGCGTCTCCAGACTCTGTCACGTCTGTCACATGTGCTCATGTGCTCAGTGTGAACCTGCTTTCATCTGTGAAGAGCACAGGGCGCCAGTGGCGAATTTGCCAATCTTGGTGTTCTCTGGCAAATGCCAAACGTCCTGCACGGTGTTGGGCTGTAAGCACAACCCCCACCTGTGGACGTCGGGCCCTCATACCACCCTCATGGAGTCTGTTTCTGACCATTTGAGCAGACACATGCACATTTGTGGCCTGCTGGAGGTCATTTTGCAGGGCTCTGGCAGTGCTCCTCCTTGCACAAAGGCGGAGGTAGCGGTCCTGCTGCTGGGTTGTTGCCCTCCTACGGCCTCCACCACGTCTCCTGATGTACTGGCCTGTCTCCTGGTAGAGCCTCCATGCTCTGGACACTACGCTGACAGACACAGCAAACCTTCTTTCCACAGCTCGCATTGATCTGCCATCCTGGATGAGCTGCACTACCTGAGCCACTTGTGTGGGTTGTAGACTCCGTCTCATGCTACCACTAGAGTGAGAGCACCGCCAGCATTCAAAAGTGACCAAAACATCAGCCAGGAAGCATAGGAACTGCGAAGTGGTCTGTGGTCACCACCTGCAGAATCACTCCTTTATTGGAGGTGTCTTGCTAATTGCCTATAATTTCCATCTTTTGTCTATTCCATTTGCACAACAGCACGCAAAATGTATTGTCAATCAGTGTTGCTTCCTAAGTGGACAGTTTGATTTCACAGAAGTGTGATTGACTTGGAGTTACATTGTGTTGTTTAAGTGTTCCCTTTATTTTTTTGAGCAGTGTATATAGAAAAACAGAGATATCTAAGGTCAGGGTGTGACACAAATATACTAGCTGGGCACTCACCATGGCCCACTTTGCTGTAAATAACTCTGCAGACTTGCACACACCTGTAACCTGTCTATCAGCACCCCACACACTCCTCTAATCTCATCTGTTCCTCTTGCCTCCTCTTTTCTGCCCATCCTCTGTTCTGTGTTTGTAATTCAAATTCAAACACAGATGGACAAGCCATGGTTGCTGGCTCAAACTGTGTTTGCATGCGTTTGTGTGTGAATGTTTGCAACTCAGCCAGTTATCTCTAGGTTGAGACATGAGAGAAAAGCATGGCTCCAGGGCGCTCGCATTGCTCAGGCAATTAACATGCTCCCCTTGGAAAGCTAAAAGATCCACAGCTCCACTGCAGTAATTGCCTTGTTGAAGATATCCCTTCCCAGACAGACACACAGACAGACACCTAGACCAAGCGTCTGACTCACTCTTTGTGGTGTGGTGACAGCTTTGAATTGGCTCAGCCTACCCAAACTTGTGTCTAATTCATTTTCAATCTGCAATTTGCATAATTTAATCTATTTGTGTGATGGTAATGCGTTTGGTCCTCTGCTATAAACATCTGTGCTGTTGAGGAGCATCAGATGTGATGGGATACTGCCTCCTGTGTGTATCCATAACACCTGTAGGGCCAGGTGGTTATAGGGAGCTCCAAACCCATTAAAAACATAACATTGCATTTTTCATTACGGTCAGGTTCGATTATATAGGGTTCTGTTCTGAATGTTATCTAACTTTAAACTTCCATGCATTATTACTACGTTCTTACTTTGAATTCATCTGTACGTTAGTGTATCAGCTTCTCAGAAAACCCCCAGCCACCTGGCAGAGACATATACCAGTTATCACTGAAATGACACATGCTCCCAAAAGCTAACATTGTACTTGAAAGCCTGGAGAACAGACAGAGAAATGCGTCCCAAATGTGAAACTGAGAAGCGCGGCCCGTTTCACAGCACTAATAGATTATTCACAGATGTCTTAGTGGCGGAAAAAACAACAGCAAAGACTAAAGAGGACTAATCTAGTTTCATAACCAACATTTGGATCCTCTTCAGAGCATCCCCCACTTCAATGATTCAGGACAGAGAGACAAAGAGTGAGAGCGAGAGCGAGAGTGAGAGTGAGAGTGAGAGCGGGAGTGAGAGCGAGAGTGAGAGAGAGAGTGAGAGAGAGAGAGAGAGAGAGTGAGAGCGAGAGTGAGAGCGAGAGTGAGAGTGAGAGCGGGAGTGAGAGAGAGAGTGAGAGAGAGAGTGAGAGAGAGAGAGAGAGAGAGAGAGAGAGAGAGATAAAGACAGAGACAGAGAAAGAGAAAGAGGGAGAAAGAGACAGTGAGAGAGATGCAAACAGAGAGAGAGAGAGAGAGAGAGAGAGAGAGAGAGAAAGAAAGAAATTAGAAAGAAAGAAAGAAACAGAGAGAGAGAAAGAAAGAAAGAAAGAAAGAGGTGAGAGCGAGAGAGAGAGAGAGTGAGAGAGAGATAAAGACAGAGACAGAGAAAGAGAAAGAGGGAGAAAGAGACAGTGAGAGAGATGCAAACAGAGAGAAAGAGAGAGAGAGAGAGAGAGAGAGAGAGAGAGAGAGAGAGAGAGAGAGAGAAAGAAAGAAAGAAAGAAATTAGAAAGAAAGAAACAAAGAAACAAACAAAGAACTCACAAAATGGGACAAACACCAAATTGAGACCGCATGCAGAATTCTGCAAAAATACCCTCCTTGTACAATGAAAAACATCAAATAATGCATGCAGAGCAGAATTCGGCCGATACCCGCTAATTATCAAAATTCAGAAAAGAGCGGTTAAATTCTACAACCACCTAAAAGGAAGCGATTCCCAAACCTTCCATAACAAAGCCATCACCTACAGAGAGATGAACCTGGAGAAGAGTCCCCTAAGCAAGCTGGTCCTAGGGCTCTGTTCACAAACACAAACAGACCCCACAGAGCCCCAGGACAGCAACACAATTACACCCAACCAAATCATGAGAAAATAAAAATAGAATTACTTGACACAATGGAAAGTATTAACAAAAAAACAGAGAAACTAGAATGCTATTTGGCCCTAAACAGAGAGTACACAGTGTCAGAATACCTGACCAATGTGACTGACACAAACTTAAGGAAAGCTTTGACTATGTACAGACTTAGTGAGCATAGTCTTGCTATTGAGAAAGGCCACCATAGGCACACCTGGCTCTCAAGAGAATACAGGCTATGTGCACACTGCCCACAAAATGAGGTGGAAACTGAGCTGCACTTCCTAACCTCCTGCCAAATGTATGACCATATTAGAGACACATATTTCCATCAGATTACACAGATTCACAAAGAATTTGAAAACATACCCAATTTTCATAAACTCGCATATCTACTGGGTGAAATACCACAGTGTTCCATCACAGCAGCAATATTTGTGACCTGTTGTAAATACAACCCATATTTATGTTTATTTATTTTCCCTTTCGTACTTTAACTATTTGCACGTCGTTACAACACTGTACATAGACATAATATGACATTTGAAATGTCTTCATTCTCTTGGAACTTCTGTGAGTGTAATGTTTACTGTTCATTTTTTATTATTTATTTCACTTTTGTTTATTATCTACTTCACTTGCTTTGTCAATGTTAACATATGCTTCCCATGCCAATAAAGCACATTCAATTGAATTGAATTGCGAGAGAGAGAAGATGAACTGACTCCCTGATCGGTTCCTCTCTTCCCCTGCTCTGTCTGTTTCTGTCTAACTAATGAGAAGTTACAGGAAAGAGCCCCTCAATGGGAGGTCTCATTTAATAGAGGGGAGACATGCATCAAGGTTATGTTGGTCGAACTGGAGGAATCACACTTATTCAATTGCCTGTTTTAATTGAATATTTGCTCTGCTGAGCCACAATTACTTGAAGAGGTTTCTAATGTAATCACTTTGGTGGTGCGTAAAGAAAAAGGAAAGGGAGATTGGGTTTCACATTATTGGACACACTCGTTATCTCTCTCTCTCTCTAGCTTTCACTCTCTCTCTCTAGCTTTCACTCTCTCTCTCTAGCTTTCACTCTCTTTCACTCTCTCTAGCTTTCACTCTCTCTCTCTAGCTTTCACTCTCTTTCACTCTCTTTCACTCTCTCTCTCTATCTTTCACTCTATCTCTCTAGCTTTCACTCTCTCTCTATCTTTCACTCTTTCTCTCTAGCTTTCACTCTCTTTCACTCTTTCACTCTCTCTTTCTTTCACTCTCTCTCTATCTTTCACTCTCTCTCTATCTTTCACTCTTTCTCTCTAGCTTTCACTCTCTTTCACCCTCTCTCTATCTTTCACTCTCTCTCTCTAGCTTTCACTCTCTCTCTCTAGCTTTCACTCTCTCTCTCTAGCTTTCACTCTCTTTCACCCTCTCTATCTTTCACTCTCTCTCTCTAGCTTTTACTCTCTCTCTCTAGCTTTCACTCTTTCTCTCTAGCTTTCACTCTCTTTCACTCTCTCTCTCTATCTTTCACTCTCTCTCTATCTTTCACTCTCTCTCTCTATCTTTCACTCTCTTTCACTCTCTCTCTCTATCTTTCACTCTCTCTCTCTATCTTTCACTCTCTCTCTCTATCTTTCACTCTTTCTCTCTAGCTTTCACTCTCTTTCACCCTCTCTCTATCTTTCACTCTCTCTCTCTAGCTTTCACTCTCTCTCTCTAGCTTTCACTCTCTTTCACCCTCTCTCTATCTTTCACTCTCTCTCTAGCTTTTACTCTCTCTCTCTAGCTTTCACTCTCTCTCTATCTTTCACTCTCTCTCTATCTTTCACTCTCTCTCTATCTTTCACTCTCTCTCTCCCTCCCTCTCTCTCTCTCTCTCTCGCTCTCTTTCTCTCTCTTGCTCTCTCACCCTCACTGTCTGTATGTCTGTCTGTCCCTCTGTATGTCTCTCTCTCTCTTTATATCTCCTCATGTCTGACCAAACATAGAGAGAGAACATATTTGATCTTTCCTTCCTTGTTTTCACTTAAAGGGATACTTGGGGATTTTGGCAATGAGGACCTTTATCTACTTCCCCAGAGTCAGATGAACTCATGAATCATTTTTTGTTGTCTCTATGTCCAGTAGGAAGGAAGTTAGAGGTAGTTTTGCGAGCCAATGCTAATAGCGTCTATGGGTATCTGCTAGCATGCTAGACAGCCAAAAAACATAAAATCGACTCAACGTCGCCACATTTCAGTAGCAAGAGGTTCTCACTGTAAGGATATTCAGCCTATTCAACTGCCTGTATCTGCCTTAGTTAGTTGGTTTTGTGCTAATAGCTGTTAGAGTTATTGCGGGGATGGTCAACATCACCCTGTTCTGGCTGCTGGGGTCAGCCCCCCCACCAAGAAACACACTATCACCTAAAAAGTACAGAAACACACTATCAAATCAAATTTTATTCGTCACATGCTTTGTAAACAACAGGTGTAGACTAACAGTGAAATGTTTACTTACGGGTCCTTTTCCAACAATGCAGAGTTAAAGATACAGACATTTTAATTATAATACAAATGGTGACACAAGGAATAAATACACAGTGAATAACAATAACTAATAAAATAACATGTCTATATACAGGGAGCAGCAGTAGCGAATTGGTGTGCAGGGTTACGAGGTAATTGAGGAAGCTATGTACATATCGGTAGGGTTAAAGTGACTCGGCAACAGGATAGATAATAGACAGTGGCAGCAGCATGTGTGTGTGTGTGTGTGTGTGTGTGTGTGTGTGTGTGTGTGTGTGTGTGTGTGTGTGTGTGTGTGTGTGTGTGTGTGTGTGTGAGTGTGTGTGTCTGTGTGTGTGTGTGTGTATCTGTGTGTGTGGGTGTGTGTCTGTCTGTGTCTGTGTCTGTGTGTGAGTGTGAGTGTGAGTGTGAGTGTGAATGTGGAGTCAGTGGAAGAGAAAGAGAGTTAGTGCCACGAATGGTCAATGCAGGTAGTCCGGGTAGCCACTTGCTTAGCTATTTAGCAGTCTTGTTAAGCAGTCTTATGGCTTGGGGGTAGAAGATGTTCAGGGTCCTGCTGGTTCCAGACATGCTGCTTTCCATGCACTAGCAGAGAGAACACTCCATTGCTTGGGTGGCTGTAGTCGTAAACAATTTTGTTTGGTGCCTTTCTCTGACACCGCCTGGTATAGAGGTCCTGGATGTCAGGGAGCTCGGCCCCAGGGATGTACTGGGCCGTACTCACCACCCTCTGTAGCGCTGATGCAGGCAGTCAAGATGCTCTACATGGTGCAGCTGTAGACATTTCTGAGGATCTGAGGGCCAATGCCAAATATTTTCATCATCTTGAGGGGGAAGAGGCGCTGTCGTGTGTGTGGACTATGTTAATTAGTTATGTGGACACCGAGGAACTTGAAGTTCTCGCCCTGCTCCACTAAAGCCCCGTCAATGTGAATGGGGGAGTGCTCGCCCATCCGTTTCCTGTAGTCTTGATGATGGTGTTGGAGTTGTGTGCAGTCGGGGGTGAACAGGGAGGAGGGGACTAAGAACACACCCCTGAGGAGCCCACGTGTTGATGGTCAGTGTGGTAGATGGGTTGTTTTCTACCCTCACCACCTGGGGGCAGGCCGTCAGGAAGTCCAGGATCCAGTTGCAGACGGATGTGTTCAGTCTCAGGGTACTGAGCTTTGTGATGAGCTTGGAGGGGACTATGGTGTTGTGTGAAGCAGTTCAGAGATGTTTAGTGCTGTACATTGTTTATCTGGCCAAGGCTGACAGCCTGCCAAACTGACACACACTGATCAGGGAGGAATCAGCACTGACAAGGTGAGGTCGGTGCAGAGACTAGTGTGTGTATGTGTGTGTGTGTGTGTGAGTGTGTGTGTGTGTGTGTGTGTGTGTGTGTGTGTGTGTGTGTGTGTGTGTGTGTGTGTGTGTGTGTGTGTGTGTGTGTGAGTGTGTGTGTGTGTGTGTGTGTGTGTGTGTGTGTGTGTGTGTGTGTGTGTGTGTGTGTGTGCGTGTGAGTGTGCGTGCGTGCGTGCGAGCGTGCGTGCGTGCGTGCGTGTGTGTGCGCGTGTGTGTGCGGATGTGTGTGTTTGTGTGTGTGTTCAGCAGCATTGACAAGGTGAATCAGACTGTTCCAGTGCAGACAGCTCTGATGCTCTGAGAGATGGAAACACAGAGTACATTAGCCCCGTGGAGACACCAAAGCCCTAAATTACTTTTGACTTGAAAACGTTCTCTCTTGAGACATGAAAGAGTTGCTACCAAAGTGTTCAGTGAACTTCTGTGAGACTAGGAATCTGTAAAATTCACATAACAGCCAAAAGGTCTGTTTGACAAGAGCAGTAACTAGCAGGCTCTACAGTACTACATTTTTGCTCTGCATGCTGCTTCAAATGTATTACAAACCTCGTCTTTGTGTGGCCTCTAGCTACACAAACGTTCCTTCCCTCTCCCTCCCTCCCTCCCTCTTTCACTCCCTCCCTCATTCACTCACTCACTCCCTCCCTCCCTCCCTCACTCCCTCCCTCCCTCCCTCCCTCCCTCACTCCCTCCCTCACTCCCTCCC
The DNA here is from genome assembly GCF_016432855.1 of Salvelinus namaycush. Lineage (NCBI taxonomy): Eukaryota > Metazoa > Chordata > Actinopteri > Salmoniformes > Salmonidae > Salvelinus > Salvelinus namaycush. Next base: position 7,652,538 of record NC_052310.1, read on the forward strand.
TCCCTCCCTCCCTCCCTCCCTCCCTCCCTCCCTCCCTCCCTCACTCCCTCCCTCCCTCCCTCCCTCCCTCCCTCAACAGGGCCTGGCCTATGTTAAAAGTGTTTAATAAAGTACAAAGTGTTTGTTAGGTGTTAAGCCTGTGTTAAAAGATGCTTAAAAGTATTAAAAGATTCAGTACAGACATTTGTAGCTGTCCTTACCCAGGGGATATTATGCTAAGAGACCACTTTTGTTTACACAAACTATGTTATCAAAAAATACATGTTTACATGAATTGTGATTATTTCTAGGGATACACAACATCCTGAAATATATGTAGATATCTTTGTTAGAAAGGATAATATATTTCACTTGACATAGTGAGGCTGAATGTAAAAAATGGCTCAATTTACCCCACTCTCCCCTACGTGTAAATGTACTTAGGGAATGAAGGTGATTCTGATTCCACTCTGCTATTTTTCTCTCTCTCCAGTTTTTTATAGTATTTTTTTAATTTCACCTTTATTTCACCAGGTAGGCCAGTTGAGAACAAGTTCTCATTTACAACTGCGACTTGGCCAAGATAAAGCAAAGCGGTGCGACAAAAACAACAACACAGAGTTACACATGGGATAAACAAACATACAGTCAATAACACAATAGAAAAATATATATACAGTGTGTGAAAATGTAGTAAGATCAGGGAGGTAAGGCAATAAATAGGCCATGTGCAAGTAGAGATACTGCGGTTCAAAAGAGCAACAAAAAAAAATAACAATATGGGGATGAGGTAGTTGGGTGTGCTATTTACAGAAGGGCTGTGATAGGTAAGCTGCTTTGATAGCTGGTTCTTAAAGTTAGAGAGGTAGATATAAGTCTCGAGCGTCAGTGATTTTCGCAATTCATTCCAGTCATTGGCAGCAGAGAAATGCGGCCAAAGGAGGTGTTGGCTTTGGGGATGACCAGTGAAATAGCGCATGCTACGGGTGGGTGTTGCTATGGTGACCAGTGAGCTGAGATAAGGCAGGGCTTTACCTAGCAAAGACTGATAGATGACCTGGAGCCAGTGGGTTTGGCGACGAATATGTAGTGAGGGCCAGCAAACGACAGCATACAGGTCACAGTAGTGGGTAGTATATGGTGCTTTGGTGACAAAATGGACGGCACTGTGATAGACTATATCCAATTTGCTGAGTAGAGTGTTGGAGGCTATTTTGTAAATGACATCGCCGAAGTCAAGGATCAGTAGGATAGTCAGTCTTACGAGGGTATGTTTGGCAGCATGAGTGAAGGAGGCTTTGTTGCAAAATATTCTAGATTTAATTTTGGATTGGAGATGCTTAATGTGAGTCTGGAAGGAGAGTTTACAGTCTAACCAGACACCTAGGTATTTGTAGTTGTCCACATATTCTAAGTCAGAACCGTCCAGAGTAGTGATGCTAGTCGGGCGGGCGGTTGCGGGCAGCAATCGGATGAAGAGCATGACTTTAGTTTTACTAACATTTAAAAGCAGTTGGAGGCCACGGAAGGAGTGTTGTACAGCATTGAAACTCGTTTGTAGGTTTGTTAACACAGTGTCCAAAGAAGGGCCAGATGTATACAGAATGGTGTCGTCTGCATAGAGGTGGATCAGAGAATCACAAGCAGCAAGAGCGACATCATTGATATATACAGAGAAGAGAGTCAGCCTGAGAATTGACCCATGTGACACCCCCATGGAGACTGCCAGAGGTCCAGACAACAGACCCTCTGATTTGACACACTGAACTCTATCTGAGAAGTAGTTGGTGAACCAGGCGAGGAAGTCATTTGAGAAACAAAGGCTATTGAGTCTGCCAATAAGGATGCGGTGATTGACAGAGTCGAAAGCCTTGGCAAGGTCAATGAAGACGCCTGAACAGTACTCTCTTTTATCGATGGCGGTTATGATATTGTTTAGGACCTTGAGTGTGGCTGAGGTGCACCCATGACCAGCTCGGAAACCAGATTGCATAGTGGAGAAGGTACGGTGGGACTCGAAATGGTCAGTGATATATTTGTTAACTTGGCTGTCGAAGATTTTAGAAAGGCAGGGCAGGATGGATATACAGTTGAAATTGGAAGTTTACAAACACTTAGGTTGGAGTCATTAAAACTTGTTTTTCAACCAATCCACACATTTCTTGTTAACAAACTACAGTTTTGGCAAGTCGGTTAGGACATCTACTTTGTGCATCATTTTTCCAACAATTGTTTACAGACAGATTATTTCACTTATAATTCACTGTATCACAAATCCAGTCGGTCAGAAGTTTACATACACTAAGTTGACTGTGCCTTTAAACAGCTTGGAAAATTCCAGAAAATGAGGTCATGGCTTTAGAAGCTTCTGTTAGGCTAATTGACATAATTTGAGTCAATTGGAGGTGTACCTGTGGATGTATTTCAAGGCCTACCTTCAAACTCAGTGTCTCTTTGCTTGACATTATGGGAAAATCAAAAGAAATCAGCCAAGACATCAGAAAAAAATTGTAGAACTCCACAAGTCTGGTTCATCCTTGGGAGCAATTTCCAAACGCCTGAAGGTACCACGTTCATCTGTACAAACAATAGTACGCAAGTATAAACACCATGGGACCAAGCAGCTGTCATACCGCTCAGGAAGGAGAAGCGTTCTGTCTCCTAGAGGATTACGTACTTTGGTGTGAAAAATGCAAATCAATCGCAGAACAACAGCAAAGGACCTTGTGAAGATGCTGGAGGAAACAGGTACAAAAGTATCTACATCCACAGTAAAACGAGTCCTATATCGACATAACCTGAACGGTCTCTCAGCAAGGAAGAAGCCACTGCTCCAAAACCGCCATAAAAAAGCCAGACTACGGTTTGCAACTGCACATGGGGACAAAGATTATCGTACTTCTTGGATAAATGTCCTTTGGTCTGATGAAACATAAATAGAACTGTTTGGCCACAATGACCATCGTTATGTTTGGAGGATAAAGGGGGAGGCTTGCAAGCCGAAGAACACCATCCCAACTGTGAAGCACGGTCGTGGCAGCATCATGTTGTGGGGGTGCTTTTGCTGCAGGAGGGACTAGTGCACTTCACAAAATAGATGGTATCATGAGGGAGGAACATTATGTGGATATATTGAAGCAACATCTCAAGACATCAGTCAGGAAGTTAAAGCTTGGTCGGAAATGGGTCTTCCAAATGGACAATGACCCCAAGCATACTTCCAAAGTTGTGGCAAAATGGCTTAAGGACAACAAAGTCAAGGTATTGGAGTTGCCATCACAAAGCCCTGACCTCAATCCTATAGAATATTTGTGGGCAGAACTGAAAAAGTGTGTGTGAGCAAGGAGGCCTAAAAACCTGACTCAGTTACACCAGCTCTGTCAGGAGGAATGGGCCAAAATACCCCCAACTTATTGTGGGAAGCTTGTGGAAGGCTACCCGAAACGTTTGACCCAAGTTAAACAATTTAAAGGCAATGCTACCCAATACTAATTGAGTGTATGTAAACTTCTGACCCACTGGGAATGTGATGAAAGAAATACAAGCTGAAATAAATCATTCTCTCTACTATTATTCTGACATTTCACATTCTTAAAATAAAGTGGTGATCCTAACTGACCTAAGACAGGGAATTTTTACTTGGATTAAATGTCAGGAATTGTGAAAACGGAGTTTAAATGTATTTGGCTAAGGTGTATGTAAACTTCCGACTTCAACTGTAGGTCTATAACAGTTTGGGTCTAGAGTGTCTCCCCCTTTGAAGAGGGGGATGACCGTGGCAGCTTTCCAATCTTTGGGGATCTCAGACGATATGAAAGAGAGGTTGAACAGGCTAGTAATAGGCGTTGCAATTAAACACAGTAGATGTGGATTACAGTCTCTCTCTCATAATCTGTATGGGTGCCCATGCCCATGTTTCCCCTGCAAGGCCCCGGGGTAACCCTGTACCAACCCCTGGCACGTAAACACACCCTCATAATAGTAATCACCTGAACATGGAACCACGAGCTCTGGAGCACATCCCATCTCCACCCATGTTCAAATGATCTGTTATTATATGGCAGGGGGCGCATTGGGGTACCACACTTTGCTATTGTTGTTTTTACGCTATGGCATCTAGGAACACAAATGTCATATGGTAATTCATGAGTGTGTGTGTGTTGTGTTTCATGGTAATCCTTCACAAGGGATTGTGTTTTGTCCTCTACGGTGGTAACAGATTACTGTGTGTGTGAAGAAATACGTATTATGGTTCAACCCTGCCAATGTAGAGTTGAATCCATGAATTCTAAAGCCATCGGGATCCTCTGTAAAGAACTCCACTGTGACAAACAACCGCCTTTGTTCACTGGGATAAAAATCGGTGAAGCGTTTAGCCAGCAACATTGATCAGGGATCCTTACATGCCAAGTTGCCTAACAAAACATACAACAGCATTGTAGAACCACACAATGTTCCCCAAACAAAGCAGAAGGGAACCGACAATGCAGCGACATCCATCACCTCAGCCAATAAGACTGCGTCTGAAATAGCACCCTATTCCGGATTTAGAGCACTACTTTTGACCAGAGCCCAGAGTAGTGCACTACATAGGGAAAATTGTGACATTTTGGACGCACACTGAGAGTAACATTGTTGAGTGTTTGTTTACCTTGCGTCCTCCCGTGTTGAGCCGGATGGGCGTGAGGAAGGGGTCAAAGATCATGTGGCTGGTCTCGATGTTGATGGGAGACTGCCTCTTCCCCACGGAGCACAGGTTCCACGCTGAGTTCACTAGCCCCCAGAATGACGGCACTGCAACACACAGAGGTAGAGACAAAACGGTTAGCATGTGTTGCTAACCACAACATTTCAATAGGGCCCAAAACAGTTAGCATGTGTTGCTAACTTCAATGTTTCAATGGGGCACAAAACGGTTAGCCTGTGTTGCTAATGACAACATTTCAATAGGGCACAAAACTCTCACTCTCTCTGTTTCGTTCTCTCTCTGTGTGTCTCTCTATCAATTCAATTAAATTCAAAGGGCTTTATTGGTATGGCAAACATATGTTTACATTGCCAAATCAAGTGAAATGGATAATAAACAAAAGTGAAATAAACAATACATTTTTGTTTTACATAAACATTACACTCACAAAAGTTCCAAAGGAATAGTGACATTTCAAATGTCATATTATGGCTATATAGCCATAATAAACAGTGTTATAGCCATAATAAACAGTGTTATAGCCATAATAAACAGTGTTATAGCCATAATAAATAGTGTTATAGCCATAATAAATAGTCTTATAGCCATAATAAACAGTGTTATAGCCATAATAAATAGTGTTATAGCCATAATAAATAGTCTTATAAACATAATAAACAGTGTTATAGCCATAATAAACAGTGTTATAGCCATAATAAACAGTGTTATAACAGTGTTATAACGATGTGCAAATAGTTATAGGTTGTATTTACAATGGTGTTTGTTATTCACTGGTTGCCCTTTCCTTCAAATCAAATCAAATGTTATTTGTGACATGCGCCTAAAACAACAGGTGTAGACCTTACAGTGAAATGCTTACTTACAAGCCCTTAACCAACAATGCAGTGCTAAGAAAAATACCCCCAAAAAAGAAAGAAAGAATAATTAAAGAACAGCAGTAAAATAACAATAGCGAGGCGATATACAGGGGGTTCCCCAACAAAGCATCGGTTAGTCAAGGTAAAGTTAGAGTTATTAGAGTTAGGTAGAGTTATTAAGGTAGAGGTAGAGTTATTAAAGTGACTATGCATAGATAACAACAGAGAGTAGCAGCAGCATAAAATAGGGGGGGGGGGGGGGGGTGCAATGCAAATAATCTGGGTAGCCATTTGGTCAGGAGTCTTATAGCTTGGGGTTAGAAGCTGTTTAGAAGCCTCTTGAACCTAGACTTGGCACTCTGGTACTGCTTGCCGTGCGGTAGCAGAGAGAACAGTCTATGAATAGGATGGATGGAGACATTGGCAATTCTTTGGGCCTTCCGCTAACACCGCCTGGTATAGAGATCCTGGATGGCAGGAAGCTTGGCCCCAGCGATGTACTGGGCCCAACGCACTACCCTCTATAGTGCCTCCGAGCAGTTGCCATACCAGGCAGTGATGCAACCCGTCAGGATGGTCTCGCTGGTGCAGCTGTAGAACCTTTTGAGGATCTGAGGACCCAAATCTTTTCAGTCTCCTGAGGGGGAATAGGTTTTGTCGTGCCCTCTTCACGACTGTCTTGGTGAGCTTGGACCATGTTAGTTTGTTGGTGATGTGGACGCCAAGGAACTTGAAACTCTCAACCTGCTCCACTTCAGCCCTGTCGATGAGAATGGGGGCGTGCTCGGTCCTCTTTTTCCTGTAGTCCACAATCATCTCCTTTGTCTTGATCATGTTGAGGGAGAGGTTGTTGTCCTTGCATCACACGGTCAGGTCTCTGAACTCCTCCCTATAGGCTGTCTCGTCATTGTCGGTGATCAGGCCTATCACTGTTGTGTCATCGGTAAACTTAACGATGGTGTTGGAGTCCTGCCTGGCTGTGCAGTCATGAGTGAACAGGGGAGTACAGGAGGGTAATGAGCACGCAGCCCTGAGGGGCCCCTGTGTTGAGGATCAGAGTGGCGGATGTGTTGTTACCTACCCTTACCGCCTGGGGGCAGCCCATCAGGAAGTCTAGGATCCAGTTGCAGAGGGAGGTGTTAAGTCCCAGGGTCCTTAGCTTAGTGATGAGCTTTGAGGGCACTATGGTGTTGAACGCTGAGCTTTAGCCAATGAATAGCATTCTCACATAGGTGTTCCTTTTCTCCAGGTGTGAAAGGGCAGTGTGGAGTGCAATAGAGATTGCATTATTTGTGGATCTGTTGGGGTGGTACGCAAATTGGAGTGGGTCTAGCGTTTCTGGGATAATGGTGTTGATGTGCACCATTACGGCCTTTCAAAGCACTTCATGGCTACAGACGTGAGTGCTACGGGCCGGTAGTCATTTAGGCAGGTTACCCTAGTGTTCTTGGGCACAGGGACTATGGTGGTCTGCTTGAAACATATTGGTATTACAGGGAGAGGTTGAAAATGTCACCTGACAGTTGGTCAGCGCATGCTCAGAGTACACATCCTGGTAATCCGTCTGGCCCTACGGTCTTGTGAATGTTGACCTTGTTAAAGGTCTTACATCGGCTGTGCTTCCCTTTGTAGTCTGTAATAGGTTGCAAGCCCTGCCACATCCAACGAGTGTCGGAGCAGGTGTAGTACGATTTGATCTTAGTCCTGTATTGACACTTTGCCTGTTTGATGGTTCGCATGAGGGCATAGCGGGATTTCTTATAAGCTTTGGGTTAGAGTTCGCTCCTTGAAAGCGGCAACTCTACCCTTTAGCTCATGCAGATGTTGTCTGTAGTCCATGGCTTCTGGTTGGGGTATGTACGTACAGTCACTGTGGGGAAGACATCATTGATGCACTTATTGATGAAGCCAGTGAACGATGTGGTGTACTCCTCAATGCCATCGAAAGTATCTCGGAACATATTCCAGTCTGTCCTGGAAAAACAGTCCTGTAGCTTAGCATTTGCTTCATTTGACCACTTTTTTATTAATTGAGTCACTGGTGCTTCCTGCTTTAATTTTTGCTTGTAAGCAGGAATCAGGAGGATAGAATTATGGTCAGATTTGGCAAATGGAGGGCTAGGGAGAACTTTGTACGCATCTCTGTGTGTGGAGTAAAGGTGGTCTAGAGTCCCCGGCCATTAGGAGCGCCGCCTCTGGATGAGCGTTTTCCTGTTTGCTTATTGGCGTATACAGCTCATTGAGAGAGGTCTTAGTGCCAGCATCGGTTTGTGGTGGTAAATAGACAGCTACAAAGAATATAGATGAAAACTCTCTAGGTAGATAGTGTGGTCTATAGCTTATCATGAGATATT